>NW_006921641.1:2979379-2981442 GCF_000298275.1 Orycteropus afer afer | reverse complement strand
TCCTTGGGTTTCCGAGGCAGTATCACTACAGAAGTAGATTGCCCCATCTTCCTTCTGAGGAGTGGCTGGTGGGTTTGAACCGCCAGCCTTCTGATTAGCAGTCAAATGCCTGTTCCGTAGAACTCTTTACTACCTACCCAAGGACCTTACATAGAAATATATGTGCATGTGTATGTATATATAAGGAGCTCTGGTGGTGTAGTGCCTATGGCATTTGACTGTTAACCAGAAGGTTGGTGGTTCAAACCAGCCACTCCACGGAAGGAAGCCTGGGCAATCTGCTTCCCTAAGGATTCACTGCCTTGGAAACCCAGTGAGAGTCACTAGGAGTCAGAATCAACTCGATGGCTGTGAGTTTGGTTTTTGGTTTTTGGCTACTGTCATTGGTGACCTCCAAAACCTCCATTCAGTCACAGCTTCATGGTAGTTGTTCTCTATCAGGCCATCAGGAGTTTTGCTCTGTACAAGTGCAGCTTAGTATTCAACCAAGGATTTAAAGGTCATCTTTTGATATTCCTGAAGTTTATTCTCTGCACCAGAAGGAAGATTGAGCAACCTACTTCTGTAGTGATAACTGCCTCAGAAACCCAAGGAGGGATCACTGTGAGTCAGATCTGACTCTATGGCACTGAGTTTGGTTTTTTATTCTCTGCACAATTCCCTTTTTTTGCTCTTCTATCCCACAAATTCCAGCCACTTTTTCAACCTTGAACTGTAATCTTTTTCTCCTTAGCTCAGCGAGACTTGGCATGCTTTATTTGGTTTCTCCCTCTCTGTACTGCAGACCTGAAAGTATCCCCAGATAGAAGACTAGGTTAATAGTTGAGATACCTCAGCTGTTTCCTTTCTCTCAGAGATCACAATCCTGTAATGTCTGTTGTTCAATCTCTCAAAATCATTTGTTTCCCATATTTTGTTCATATTGTGGGTTTTTATGGTGAGAGATCAACTTAAGTACTAATTTTGCTATGTTTGGAAGTGGAGATCCAGTGACTTAATTTGGGAATCATGTGTGGCACTTGAGAAATATATACTCTATATTTTATAAAGTATGGAACAAAAAGGATAGCAAACCTAATTTATACCACTCTTGTTAGAATTGACATTTATGTAATGACTTTATTTTCATCATTGGGAAGAGGAATAGTTCTACCTTGATTGTAGTATATTTGATGGAATACTTAGTAATATCACTGAAGAATGCATAGTTACTCCTTTATTCTCCTGTCTGATGAATAATAACAATAAATAATGGAAAACAATATTCTGCATTATCTTAGATTTATAATTTATATATTAAAGTACATTATGTTGTAATTTGTGGGACTATTTTATAAATCTGAATTTGGAAATAAAATCCAAATTAGTACTATAATAATTATATCATTTAGTTGACTATTTTTATTACTTTTTTAAATTATAAAAGTTTAATTTTCTCATAAAATTTTAAACATACTTTATTGAAAATTAGGATTGTAGAGCACATACTGGAATAGGAAAATGTGTTGTATTTTTTCATTTTTGTGATTATTTTACCTGAATAAGAATCATCTATAACTGTGTTCTATCATTTCAGAATGCTGAAGCTTGGAACAACTTATCCACTTCCTATATCAGATTAAAACAGAAGTAAGTGCATCAGAAAAATATAAAGAACTTTGCTTCCAAATTACATAAATGAGATTCTCTCCAACTCAGTACTGAAACACTGTACTGTACTTTTTATCTTTTTCCTTTAACCACCTGTATAATTGAGTTAGAAAACCTTAGCATAGCCCTTTAAATTTTAAATCTATATTTTTTAGGACACTTAATATGTAATAAATAAGAAATATTACTTAAAATTTTTATTTGACACTGAAGTTTTATATCCTGACTTTCATTAAATAATGAAAGCAACGATGCTTTAGTTGATTGACTCAATTGATAAATTCTTTTTGATTGCTTGCTGTGCACGAGACTGTATTGAGAAATATAAACATATGTGTCCTTTTTTTTTTTTATTGTGATTTGGGTGAAAATTTACAGAGCAAATTCACTTTCCATACAGCAGTTTACATACA
>NW_006921641.1:2972987-2979279 GCF_000298275.1 Orycteropus afer afer | reverse complement strand
CCCTGTGTCCATCCCTCCATGCACTCCTGCCCCCTGAGCTGTCTCCCTGTGCATACATAGCCTTTCTATTCTCCCATGATTGTTCTCTCCAAGGAGTGTATCTACCTCAGGTACATGTTCAACTCATAAAACATATATGTCTTTAGAGAGTGTAGGTTGCAAAAGTAAAATATTATGCCATGTTATTTAAAATATTGATTAGCAGTATGTGATAAGTATCAAGCAAATGAAAAATATAAAGAGGGCAATAGTAATAGTTGATATTTGTGGAGGATTTATAATGTGCCAGATACTCATTTAGTCTTCTGAGCATCTTAGAGTGAAGAAGGTATGATTCTGCGTCAGAAAGTTTCTGAGAGAATATTAGACTCAAACTGAAAATTGAAGGAAGGGTAGAGGGGACATGGGAAGGCTTTTCAAGGAATGGGAATAATGTGGCCAACTTCAGAATGATGGTGATGAACATAGTGGTTTAGAGTACAGTGAGACCTATCATGACAGCAATATAGTGAGAGAAAGGTAGGTTGGGGCCAAATTGCAGAGTGTTCTGGTTCTCTGACTAACGAGTTTAGATTATCCTGTTGGCAGTAGAGGGCCAGATATTTCAGTGTGGGTAACTTCATGAAGGAAAAAACTTTAGGAAATCATATCTAGTGGCAGTGTGAGGCAGACTAGAAAGGAAACTGGAGGCTGGGAAACCAGTTAAGAGACAGCTGTTGTAACAATCCCAGGCATGAGATAACTAGGGTGGAAAAAGAAGGGCAGATGCCAAACAGTTCGTAAAGGGGACAGTGAGCAGGGCTTATTGACGAGCTGTGGAAAGTGAAGGGAAAGGAAGAGACACAGATCACTGTTGCTAGGGTTTTAATAAATTAATTAAAAGATGTTCATATTTCCATTTTTATTTGACCTTCTTTTCAAACTTAATTAAATTTTTCTTTGTGAAATCACATGTTATTAAGCCCATATTCTGAGATCATGAAATGCTTCCTCTGATCTTAGATGACAGGCTTTATAAATAAAGTACTTTTTGTTCTAACCTTCTCTTCAATAAATAATAATATGTTCTTGATTGCAGCTGTTTGTGTTAAAATTCACTGAAGACCCTTTTTGGTTTAAAGCACAGGGTGGGGAAATCCCTATCATAGTTGTAGAATGATATCAGCCAATTTTTCTAGTAATCCTGATAATTCTGTACATAGTGAGCATTTTGATAATCTACCTTTGATAACCAATCCATTCATGTTATGAACTCTGCTTTCTCTCTTAGGGGTTCTTGCACATTATTCTTCAGCCTCTTTTTGATGCCTTCTTGTCTTCCTATAGCTCCATAAGTAGGTGTTTGTGTAAAGGTGAGGTTATAAGGTCGGAGGTAAATCACTCCTTTGTTCTTGCCTTCTTGCTCTTTCCTTTCTTGGCTGCTGTTCCAGATGTAGCTGATTTTTGACTCATGAGATTGTTATTCAGAGGTAAATTATTGCTGTTCCTCCAAAAGAATTCTGTCCGTGCCTTAAAATGGCCTGTTAAACAATCTCTTTGATCCTTTTGCTATTACAAGGTTCTCCACTAAAGTTCCCTTCTTGCTGTTTCATTCGATTCCCTCAGGCCTCATGTCCCTTCCAGTTCCCTTGGGAATTTTTCCCATCTTAAGATACAGGTTTTGGAGTACAGTATCTCTACCTAATAGTGGATTTGATTAATGAATCTTAAAGTTGAAGTTTCTTATAAAAAGCCTGTTGTTTTTTGTTTGTTTGGCACTCTGGTGGTGTAGTGGTTAAGGCATTTGGCCGCTGACCAGAAGGTCAGTGGTTGAAATCCACCAGCCACTCTGGGGAGGACAGATGAGGCAGTCTGCTTCTGTAAAGATTTACAGCTTTGGAAACCCAATGGAAACCCTATGAGTTGGAATCAACTTGATGGCAGTGAGTTTGTTTTTTTGGTTTTTATACTTGTCAGAAAAGAAAAAAAAATTGATACTGTAAACATTTTGAGGCTAGGAAATTATAATTGGATGAGAGAGCATGTAGGTGAAAGGATATTCCTCTTGGTTTGGATTGTGGCTTGTTGAGTTCTTTTCTGATAGGATGATTTCATCCCCATCTCACATATGGGTGGGAGAACTGGGGAGTCTCACTCCACCACTGTTAAAATCAGTTGCTATTACATGGGAGGTGGTCTGGGGGAAGTCAAATAGAGAAAGGAAAATTAAATTCCATAGAAGCAATTCATGGCTGAATTTGAAGAAGTAAGGGCACTTTCATTTTTAATCATAAAGAATGGTAAGTCAAGGGATAAATGAATCAGTACATTCTATAACAATTTAAGGTAATTTGATTAATATAGAGAAGAAAAACTAAACTACAATGAATTTTCTTGAAAGAAAAGTTATGGAAGTTATTTTGATAGATATAAGCAAATGGAAGAAATGATAAGATAAAAGAGCTGAACAGAAGATTCCAAAGAGCAGCTTGAGAAAACAGAGTCAATTATTATAATGAAATGTGTAAAGACCTGGAGTTAGAAAACCAAAAGGGAAGAACATGCTCAGCATTTCTCAAGCTGAAAGAATTGAAGAAAAATGTCAAGCCTTGGGTTGCAATATTGAAAGATTCTATGGGCAAAATATTGAATGATGCAGGAACCATCAAGATGGAAGGAATACACAGAGTCATTGTACCAAAAAGAAGATGTTCATCCATTTCAGGAGATGGCATATGATCAAGAATCAGTGGTACTGAAGGAAGACGTCAAGGCTGCAGTGAAGGAATTGGTGAAAAACAAGACTGCAGGAATCGACAGACTACCCATTGAGATGTTTCAGCAAACAGATGCTGCACTGTAGGTATTCACTCATTTATACCAAGAAATTTGGAAGCCAAATGACTGGGAGAGATCCATATTTGTACCCATTCAAGAAAGAGGTGATCCCACAGAATGTGGATTATCAAACAATATCATTAATATCACACACAAGTAAAATCTTTCTGAAGATAATTCAAAGGTGGTTGCAGCATATTGACAGGGAACTTCAAGAAATGCAAGCTGGATTCAGAAGAGAACGTGGAACAAGGGATATCATTGCTGATGTCAGATGAGTCTTGGCTGAAAGCAAAGATTAGCAGAATGATGTTTACTTGTTTTTAATTGATTATGCAAAAGCATTTGATTGTGTTCATGAGGTACCTGCACATAGACCAGGAGACTGTTGTTCAAATAGAACAAAGGGATACTGCATGGTTTAAAATTAGGAAGGGAATATGTCAGGGTTGTATCCTCTCAAAATACGTATTCAATCTGTACGCTGAGCAAATAATCCGAGAAGCAAGACTATATGAAGAAGAACTAGCATCAGGATTGAAGGAACACTCATTAACAGCCTGTGATACACAGACAACACAGCCTTCCTTGCTGAAAGTGAAGATGACTTCAAGCACTTAATGATGAAATTAAAGACTATAGTCTGTAGTATAGATTACACCTCAACATAAAGAAAATGAAAATCCTCACAGCTGGACTAATAAGCAGCATCAGGATTGTGGTAGTTCAGGTTGTTGTCAGCTTGGCTGGGTCTGGTTGAGTGGCTGGGCAGCTGGATGTAGTATTCCCCATGATGAGACTGGTAATCAACTCCATGGTGGAATCTACTGTGAGCAGCTGAGTAGCTGCTGCCTTAGGGAATGTGGTCTACTTCCTGTATATAAGCAGAAGCCTTGGGGAATGGTCTCTAGCTTATGGCATGCTTGAACCCTGCATGTAGCCGTGTTGTTGCTCAGCAGCCTGCCATGCTCTGCCGACCTTGGGACATAAGTGGACTTAAGTTAATGGCCCAAAGCAGTATTCTAGATTGGCCAAAAGAATCCCCAACATTGCCTCCAAAATTTGTCTTGAAGTCAGCAAGAAGGAGAGGACTTTAATGAACCCTGAAGCTCAGCAGGGAAGGAGATGGTAGACCTTGTAGTCTTCAGTTAGTAAACCTTAAAATGGCTCTTTGAAACAAAATGATAGTATACATTTAAGAAAGATTACTGTAATTGTCTTGTAATTTGTTATCTTTAAAGGATCTGTAGTGTTGGTCTAGCCAGCAGAGTAAAACATTAAGAATCTTTTTGTTTGCTGAAATATTTAACATTTAGAATAGATGATGTTGTTGGGTTCTATTAATTTCCTTGCTAATATTTTAATAGTTTTTCTGATATGGCTGTATAAGGTAGAGATTTCTTACATGAGACAGGACTCCTTATCTATAAAAGTATCTAGCCTTGCTTTAATTTTTACTGCTTTATTTGCCTTTTTATTTTTTCTAAAGTTCATAAGGGTAATTTGCTCACAGTGTTGTCTTACTATTTTTAAAAAGTGCTAATCTTATTTGTGGGAGCTCTGGTAGTGTGGTGCCTAAAGCACTTGACTGCTAACCAGAAGGCTGGCGGTTCAAACCCACCAGCCACTCCTCGGAAGGAAGGTTGGGCAATCTACCTCTATGGTGATACTGCCTCAGAAACCCCTCTCAGGTCTGACTGCACGGTTCATAACAACAACAACAATCTTATTTGTGCTGTTTTTGTTTCACTCTAAATAGAATTAGTACAAATTTACCAGCTTCATTTGTGTTTTCCATTGAGCCAGCTTTTGGTTTTGTTGATCATTTGTTCTTATTTTTATTATTTCTTCCTTCTACTTTCTCTTACATTGGATTGTTATGAGTGAGAGCCAACTAGAAGGCACTTAACAACAACAACTTTCCATATGTTGATGTAGTGTTCTTTTCCTGCCTTATTTTTTATCTTTCATGTCCTGTAATGCATACAGATATTTCCCTCGCAATACTGCTTCAGCTATATCCTTGTATAAAGTCGAGGGTCAGCAAAAAGAAGGAAGACTGTCAAGATGGATTGACACAGTGGCTACAACAATGGGCTCCAGCATAGCAGAAGTTGTGAGAATGGCGCAGGTCTAGGCAGTGTTTTGTTCTGTTGTACATGGGTTCCCTATGAGTTGGAACCAACTTGATGGCATTTAAAACAACAACAACAATTATCAAGTTTGTTAGTTCTCTGTTTGTGTGCAGTCTATTTTTTGTCACCTGTTGCCTTTTGTTTCAATGGGTCTTTCAATTCCTGTATTTCCAGTGGTTCTTTTTCAAACCTCCTGATTCTTATTTCATTTCTTTTATTTATTTATTTATTTATTATTGTGATTTGGGTGAAAATTTACACAGCAAATTCACTTTGCATACAGCAGTTCACATACACTTTGTTTCATGACATTGACCACAATTTACCACAGTGCAACAGCTCCCCTCCCACTTCTCCTGATACTTACCTCTTCCCTGTGTCCATCCCTCCATGCCCACCTGCCCCCTGAGCTATCTCCCAGTGCATAAGCAGCTCTTCTTTCTCCCATGATTGTTCTCTCCAAGGAGTGTATCTACCTCAGGTAAATGTTCAGCTCATATGCCTGTCTTTCATTTGGCTGGAAACCACGGGTGTGAGTTCAGTTCCAGACCTGAAGGGCAGCTAGGCGCCATAGTCTCAGCAGTTCCACCAGGCTCTATCGGACCAGCAAACCTGCCCACCCCCCTTTTTTTCTCCAGATGATTTTGAGTTTTGTCCACATTGTTCTCCCTCTCTGTCCAGGATCTCCTACATAGATCCTCTTCCAAGTGGTTGACATTGGTAGCCGGACACCATGTAGTTCTTCTGGTCTCATAGTTGTATAGGCTGCAGATTGGATGGTGTACCATTCGATAGGACTGATTGTATCCATGAATTTTCGTTTTCTTCATTCTTCTTTGCTCTGGATGAGGAGAGACCCATCATTGCATCTGGATGGCAGCTTGCAAGCTTTTAAGATCCCAGTCACTACTCGCCAAAGTAGGAGGTGGAACAATGTTTTCTGTAGTGTGTTATGCCAATGGAGTTTGATGTCCCCTGCGAATATGGTCCTGAGTTCACCGGTTCAACTCCTCAGTCCCTCTGGATAGCTGGCTGTGACCAAGCATTGACTACCACCTTGCCTCTTGTCAGCTCTATATACTCTATATACTATATACCTGGGAATTCAGATCATACACATAAACTTAGACGACCATTATCTGCCAACCCTATACATATTCTTGGGTACACTCCCCACTTCATAGACATACCTACTAGTTCAGCCCATCCACCCATCTGTCCACCCATCTATACACACGTATACCCATGTTTGCCTTCACTGACAACACAGTACTGTATGTGCAAAAGGGTTCATCTTTGTTGTCTGTACCTCCCATGTACCTCTCTATATCTTTCTCTTC
>NW_006921641.1:2904785-2955273 GCF_000298275.1 Orycteropus afer afer | reverse complement strand
TGTAGATTTAGAATCATTTCTAATTTTTCATTAAATTTGTCATTTTGTTCTTGTATTTTCTTCCAAAATTCTTCTAGGGTTTTTTCTGTGTTTTCTTTGGTCTCTCAATCCTTTGAAGATACTTAAAGATAATTCTTTTGAATTCCTTATCAGAGAGTTCCAATGCTGCTTCTTCCTCAGTGATGTGTTCTGGATCTGTATCCTGTTCCCTTGTTTTACCACTTTATCTTGCTTCTTTGTGTGGACTGTGATGGTCTCTTGTCCCTAAGACATCGTGGCGTTGTTGTATTAAGATCTCTGTTAACTGTTTGCGAAGAGCTGCCAAGTGTGATTCATACTCTTCTTGGTGCTTTTTTATTGTTGGCACGTTGATGGAGAAGGAGGTGGTGGCTCTCGGTCAGTAAGTGAAGTTGCAGGAGGAGTGGGTGTAGTTGTGTCTTATGGGGACTGTTGCTGTCTCCCACTCAATTTGACAAAAGTTACAACTGAATAACCATCAAAAAACTAAAAGCACATGGACATAAAATACACCATGTAATCACAGAGGAACAGTAACCAAAAAAAGAAAAAAGGGTAAAAGAAGAAGAAAAAACAAGTAAACCTGCAATATCTGGGTATAGGGCAATAAGAGAAAAAAGGTAGAGGAGAATAATGAAGACAAAAATGGGAAAAATGCAAAAAGAAAAACAAGGAACATGGTTAACCATGAGAAAAAAAAGAAAAAAAAAATTGCAACCATGAACAGGGAAAAGAAAAAAAGCTGAAAACTAGGACCTGGGAGGGGAAGAATAAAGAATAATAGTAGTTTCAAAATAGACATTAACAAGCAAACTAAAAACCAGAAAAAAGAAAGAGAAAAAAAAGAGAGAGAAAAAAATCCGGGGAGGGTAGGGCAGCCCACCCAGGTTCTGTCTGAGCTCGCAGACTGGGATGGAGTTCCTGTGGGCCCAGGAGGTGTGTGGGAGTGGATGATGGCCACACCTCTGTTTACCAAGGGGTGTGGGGTATAAGTGTAATGAGGGGCATGTTTCACCTTTTTAGTCTTCCAGGTCTCTAGTCTCATTGGGGTTACTGGCCAGTAGAACCTGTTCTTAAGCCCCTGGAATCTTGGAGAGCACTGTCTCTTTAAATATCCAAAATGGTTAAGCTGCTTGTAAACATTGAAAATGTCAGTGCCCTCCAGACAGGCAAAAGTCCACAGCTCAGCCCGCCTTTCTTTTCGCTGGTGCTTCGTGTTTTATTCTCCAGCCACCAGAGCAGTCCTCCATGCAGTCCCTGGCTAGCAGGGCTGATTTTTAGGTTAATTCTTAGGTCCTACCACCACTCGGCACTCTCCAAGCTGTCTGTGCTGTGCCGTCAGGGTTACTCAGGATCGCTGCCAGACTGCAGCTCCATATGTCTCCTTTTTGGGTATTTTCATGGAAATTCTTCTGCTAGTTGGGGTTTAGTCCACTTCTATATCCTTCCGTTCAAGGCTCAGGGGTCCAGGATTATCTTCTGTGTCTGTGTTAATTGGTTCCCCTTTTCTTTGTTGAAGAGGGTCTGCGCAGTCTTTCTCCCTGTTCTGCCATCTTACCAGAAGATTGTCCCTTATTTCATTTCTACCTGTTTTTGTTTCACAATTTCATGGTTTTTTAAAAATGTTATTTATTTATTTCAGTATGTTAAACAAACTTATTTAAAGGCTAAGTAGATTATTCTTTAAAATTAATTTATCATTACTAAATACATATTCTCTTGGTTAATTTTGTTGACTGTCCTTCCTCGTGGTAGATTTTTTTTTTCCCACAGAATGTGAAATTTTGATTTGTAGACTGATTGCTAGTAGACCAAGTTTTATTTGTCTTGATCTCCCTATCTCAGCTTCTAGCCAAAGACTGGAGGCTCAAGTCCACCCTGAGGTACCTTGGAATAAAAGCCTGGTGATCTGCTTCCAAAAAATAAGTCTTTGAATACCCTGTGGAGCACAGTTCTACTCTGGCATGCATGGGGTCTTCATGGGTCACAGCTGACCCCATGGCTACCAGTTTTACCTCTAGTCCCTCCACTGCTGCCATACATCATGCTTTTTATCTTGAGGTTTTGTGGTTGCACCTAATTGACCACTTTAATTGCGTATCTAGAACATGGTTGCCAATGATCTTTGCCCTAGGGTGATATTGGTAATCTGGTAGACCTGGTTATAGAGCCAGTGGGCAGCTTAGTTTTCTTCCATGGTTAAAGTTTTGTCTGTGTCTTTTAGCTTTCCCTAAAACCGTAGCTTTTAAAAAGCATAACTCTAAGCAGCTGGTTTGCAGTAGCTTTTGTTCAGCCACCTTTCACAAGGAGGGGAGGGTCAACCTCCCTGGCCTTTAAAGTTGCTTCCATACCTCATTCCATAGAAGGAGCTCTTTGAACCATTCCTTCCAGGAGCAACTCCAGATGACCCCTTGCTTAGTTGACCTCAGACCCCAGTGGGAAGCCAGTCTCAACTCCTTCATCTTTATCTTAGCCCCAGAAATCTTGCTTTTGGAACCCGGCAGCTTTTTGTGCATGAAAGAATGAATTCACATTGCCATTTAAGAGGCTAACTCTTTTGGTTATCTAGTGCTGCACTAACAGAAAATACCAAAGTGGATGGCCTGAACAAACAGGGCTTTATTCTCTTACAGTTTTGGAGGCTAGAAATCCAACTTCAAAGTACCAAGCTCTAGAGGCTGGGTGAATGCCCCTTGACCTTGGGCTTCAGCTCTGCCTCTTGCTCCTGGCCCACTGAAGCTAGAGGCTTCTTTTAACTCAGACAGCAACTGGCTGCTGAGGCTGACAAACTCAAGGTTGACCAATAAAATGGCACAGTTCCAAGATTACCAGACAGCATGGTAGGCCACTAGTTCAAATCCAGAGGCAGTCCCAAGATCAGCAGGAAACATGGCAAGCTGCTGAATGAAGACTTGGTTATGTGCAGGGTCCAGGTGTACCAAAAAGCACCAAGACCTTTCTTAAATACGCTTCTTATATACTGGAAGCAAACCACATCCCTCAGGTAGCTACTCAGCTGCTCCAGTAGGCTTCTCCATGGAGGTGATTATCAGTCTCATCATGGAGAATAACTGTATCCAGCTGCCCAGCCACCAAACCAGGCCCAGCCAAATTGACACACAACTTAACTACCACACTGACTTACTAGTGTTTAGCTAATTTTTTTTTTTTAGTGTTTTCCTACATTATTAAATAACCATTCCTTGGAAATATTATTGTAATATTAATCTGTTATCCAAATATATATATTTATTGAATGTTTCCTAATTTATTTCTATCTTTCTATTGTTAGATGTTTTGGATGTTTTAAATTTTTAACTACTGAAATAATAATTTCAAATATTTTAATATATTTTGTATTTAAAGTAGTCATTTATCAACATGAATTTTATAAAGATGAAGGATAGTTTTACCAAGTGTTAATTGGTATTTAATATGTTAATAATAAGACTTCCTCTTACATAATGCGGGAGCTCTGGTAGCATAGTGGCTAAGACACTTGCCTGCTAACCAGACGGCTGGCGGTTCAAACCCACCAGCCACTCCTCGGAAGGAAGGTTGGGCATCCTACTTCCGTAGTGATACTGCCTCGGAAACCCAAGGAGGGGTCGCTATGAGTCGGGGCCGACTCAATGGCACATAACAACAACAACAACAACTTACATAATGCAGCCCTTTCCATCTAGGAAAAAAATAAGTGGTATTTATACTTCTCTTAATTTCCTTTATACTTATTTGTTCATACTTGATTACACTCATTTGAGAAGGAGCTCTGGTTAAGACATTTGGCACTAACCAAAGGTTGGTGGTTCAAACCACCTGCCACTCTGCAGAAAACAGATAAGGCAGTCTACTCTAAAGATTTACAGCCTTGGCAACCAAATAGGGGTCACTATGAATCAGAAACCACTCAGTGGCAGTATGTTTTGGTTTGATTTATACTTAGTTGTATTGTGAAACAGCTCTTGATTTTAATTACTTTCTGTTTCTAGTGCTTGTCTCAGTAATACACTTTTTTTCTTTTTTTTACCTTATTGAGTTAGTCTTACCCTTTACTCCTTAAAAATTTTTATTGCCATATTGTATTGTTCTTCTGTTGTTGTTATGTGCTGTGGAATCAGACCGGACTCATAGGGACCCCTCCTTGGGTTTCCGAGGCAGTATCACTATGGAGCTAGATTGCCCAACCTTCCTTCTCAGGAGTCGCTGGTGGGATTGAACCGCCAGCCTTCTGGTTAGTAATCAAGTGCCTTAGGCACTCTGCTACCAGAGCTCCTAAATTAGGACTTATTCTCCACTGCCACTCCTGCATTTGATATACAGCCTTAGTAGTTTATTTCTTATAATCTTGAGTATTTATGTAATTAAATAACCACAAATATGGTTGATTTGAAAACAGAATCCTTTGCTTTTGTTGTGGTTTAGTTTTAATTTCAAAATGACTTTATTTCTTAATTTTTTTTTTCTTTTAATTAAAAGCAAGTATCCAATGATTTGATAGAATAAAAGCTTAATTTTTCTCTGTACTTATTTTTATTTGTGTGTTTATCCTCAATGAATACCTTAACAGCTGCTCATTGTTGAGAACAAGAGCTATGGGATTGCAACATTGCATGTGGGGAGGATAGGTAGGTGAGAGAACAGTATTTTTAGAAGCTGCAGGTTATATTGGGACACAGCGATAATACATTGTTATCGATAATACATTGTTATGTAAGAGAAGAGCATCTGTACTTGGCCTTTATTTTGTAAAACTCTCAATTTAAGAAAGTGAAATTTTTTGATTTGTTTAAGATTAGGAATGAGGCTTTTGAAATGTGAAATGATGTTTTTAGTCTAACAAGAAAATGCCTCCAAGAGGTTAGAAATAAAATAATTCCTCTCACCTTCATACTCTCCTACCATATCATTCACTGTTACTGTGACTATTTTGTACCAATTTTCTTTAAAGTCTTGATCTGAAATACTGATTTGTCTTGTTCCTATACGTATTCTAATATTTGCCAAACTCTGTGGCCCAGTTTTGAGTTTAGAACAGTCCAAAATTCTTGTAATTCGATGACATATCTTTAAACCCAAGAAACTAGTGAACCAAACACTGTACAAACAGCCAACCCTGAACTTCACATTTTTTATATCTCTTAGACTTAATCAAAACTGATATGAAAGTATTATCTGAACTGAACCTGAATGAAAAATTAATGGATAGTTGCTAAGAGAGTAAATGATAATTTAAGAATAAGAAATATTTTGAGAAGATAAAAAGTGATTTACACTGTGGATGATGCTATAACAGGATAAAATAATATCCTGTTACCAGTAAGTAGATTAGGGGAAGGAATGAGTGTCTCTCTGTCGGCCGTCTATGCTACAGGATCTGCCACTGAATTTTGCTAAGACAACCTTAGATGGTTTGGAGTTTTTTGTTCTCTAATTCTTCTTATTTAACATGAATGATTAAGGGCTGAGGCAATCTAGATTATCATTTTATACATTTAACTCCGGTTTATTTGACTAAAAACAGCTCCTTATTACTCTCTTTAAAATTTTATCTTCAATAGAGTAAAAGCTTTTAGAACTTTACAAGAAGCTCTCAAGTGTAACTATGAACACTGGCAGATCTGGGAAAACTACATCCTCACTAGCACAGATGTTGGGGAGTTCTCAGAAGCCATTAAAGCATACCACCGGCTCTTGGACTTACGGGACAAATACAAAGATGTTCAGGTGGGATATACATATTTTGCTATTTCAGTTTGTGTTTGGTATTAATACTCGATTATATTATATAAATTATTTCCTTGAGTGTACACAGAAAATTTTGTTAAACGCCAGTAAAACATACAGTGGTTTTTCTGTATTCTTGGATGTGTATTAATTATATCTGGTATTTTGTGTTAGATATGATTTTCATGATCTAAATTATATCTGGTATTTTGTGTTAGATATGATTTTCATGATCTAAATTTTGTCTTTAGGAGCTCTGGTAGCATAGTGGCTCAAGCACTTGACTGCTAACCAGAAGGCTGGCGGTTCAAACCCACCAGCCACTCCTCGGAAGGAAGGTTGGGCAATCCTACTTCTGTAGTGATACTGTCTTGGAAACCCAAGAAGGGGTCGCTATGAGTTGGGGCCGACTCGACGGCACATAACAACAACAACAAATTTTGTCTTTGATATGACTCAATTATAAATTATAATTTATAATTATAAAAATGTCATATACACACACACACACATACATATGTATATGTATGTGTGTGTATAGTATATAGGAGCTCTGATAGCAAAGTGGCTAAAGCACTTGACTGCTAACCAGAAGGCTGGCGGTTCAAGCCCACCAGCCACTCCTCAGAAGGAAGGTTGGGCAATCCTACTTCCGTAGTGATACTGTCTCGGAAACCCAAGGAGGGGTCTCTGTGAGTCGGGGCTGACTCGACAGCACATAACAACAACAACAACAACAACATATATATACAGTCAGCTTGCAAAAACTAAATAGGATACTGTTTGTGTTACTTACTACTTTGAGTATCTCAGTATATTCTGTGAATTACAGTGTTGTTGTTAGTTGTCATGGAGTTGGTTCGGACTTACAGTGACCCCATGTACAACTGAGTGAATGCTGCCTGGTAAATTACAATAGTTAGACTAAATTCTATATTCATTCATTCATTGAGCAAACATTTATTGCATACTTTCAGAAGGTTTGAACAATAGAAATGAAGACTAACGTTTTCTTTGCAACATTTAATGAAATAATCCTCTTCTTGGTGGGCTGATTCTGAACTGGTTGACTCTAACACATGACAGGAGATAATGTATTTTATCAGAAAATATGGGAGATTTGAAGCCACAGTGTTTGTCATCCAGTAGTATTAAATATTTAAGATCCTTAGGGCTTAACTGGTTGAAGATGGTACACAAAGATAGTGGTATGCTATAGCTTCTGGGTTACAAAGTCAAGGGGCTAGTAAATTTAACACTATATTTGTAGTAATCAATACATGCTGTTTAAAATTATGAGTTTGGAATTGTCACAAAAGTGTATAATACATCGTAATAACTCACTACTCTGACTTAGTATCTGTACTCCAGCTGTTCCCGAAGTTACCATGAATATATATATTTTTTTAATTGTGATTTGGGTGAAAGTTTATAGAATAAATTTGGTTTTCCATTCAACAATCCATACATATCCTTTTTTGTGACATTTGCTACAATTCCCACACTATAACAGGATTCCTCCCACTTCCTCCTTGTGCCTACCCCTTCCCTTCGTCCTTCCCCTCCCACCGTTCTAGCTGTGTCTCTGGTCAAATGCTGTCCTCTTGATCTCATATGCTTGATTGTTCTGATGAGTGATTAGCTTTCTGATATTTTTGTTCACTTTATGGGCCTGTCTGTTGTTTGGCTGAGAGTTGAGTCACAAGGGTTAAATTCACTTCCTAGCTGTAAGGGTGTCTAAGGGCTATAGTCTCTGGGGTTCAACCAGTCTTCATCAGACCAGTAAGAGTGGTCTTTCTTAATGATGTTGAGTTTTGTTCCACATTTCCCCCCACTCTATCTGGGACCTCTTATTGTGATCCCTTTCAGAGCAGTCAACAGTGGTGGCTGGGCACCTTCTAATTCTTCTGGTCTCAGAGTTGCGGAGGCAGATGTCATGTGATCCCTTAGTCCTTTGGACTAATTCCTTTCTTGTGTCTTTGCTTTTCTTCACTCTTCTTTACTCCAGACAGGGAGAGATCATAGATGGCTTCTCACAGGCTTTTAAGAACCCCAGTCACTACTCACCAAAGTAGGATGTAGGATGTTGTCTTTATGGACTGTGTTATGCCAGCTGACCTTAGTGTTGCCTGAGACTGTAGTCCTAAGCCTTCCTCCTCAGTGACTCTTTCCCTCAAGGTGTTTGGTTATAAATAAGATGTTTACACAACTGTGTTCCCTGTATGTTCTACTGTATTCATGGATATATTTGAAGCACGTATAAATACATAGGTAAAAGTAGCTTCTGTCAAACCTATATATATATATATATTCGTGGGTATAGTCCCATTTGCCTTCTCACCCATGTTCAGATTGAATGTCTGTCTATGTATCCACTCATAAATTATTATTATTATTATTGTTATTGCAGGATTGCGTGTGTAATAGCATTCACCTTTGTTGCCTTTAACTCCCCTGCTCCTCTCTGTGTCTTCCACTGCCTTGAACATTGTATGCTGACCTGCTGCTTATTGTATATTACCTTTCCCTTCACTCAAGTTAATATGTGTCTACCCTATAGTTGGTGATTTTCCCTCTTTTCCCCTCCCACCTCTGGTATCCTTCAAAGAATGATTCTTTCTGTGTGTAAGCCTTTTCTTAATTTTTAACAGTAGTGGTTTCATACAATAATTGCCCTTTTATGTTTGACTAATTTCATTCTGCATAATGTCCTCTAGGATCTTCCACATTATGATGTGTTTTGCAGATTCATCATTATTCTTTAACATTACGTAGTATTCCATTGTGTGTATGTGCCATAGTTTGGTTAAACATTCATCCATTTATGAGCACTTAGGTTATTTCCATTTTTTTGCTCTTGTGAATAATGCTGTGATGAACATGGATGTGCAAATATCTGTTCATGTCACAGCTCTTATTTCTCTAGGATATATGCGTAGAAGTAGGATTGCTGGATCACATAATATTTCTATTTCCAACTTCTTAAGGAAGTACCATACCGCTTTTCACAGTGGTTGTACCATTTTACAATCCCACCAGCAGTGTATGAGGGTTCCAGGGTCTCCACAGCCTCATCAGCATTTGTTGTTGTCTGTTTTTTTGAACTTTGCTATTAATGGTGGGGTGAGATGATATCCCATTGTTGTTTCAATTTTCGTCTCTCTGATAATTAATCATTGCAAACATTTCTTCATGTGTTTGTTAGTCACCTAAATGTCTTCTTTTGTGAAGTGTCTGTCTGTTCATGTCCTCTGCCCATTTTTTAATTGGATTGTTTGTCTCTTTTTTTGTTGAGATGTTGAAGTTTTCTATAAATTTCAGAGTTTATTCCCTCATCCAGTATATCATTGCCAAAATTTTTTTCCCAGTCTTTGGGTTCACTTTTTACCTTTTTTGACAAACTCTTTTGATGCATAAATTAAACATAAATTTAATTTTTAGAAGGTCCCAGTCATCTTGTTTGTCTTCTGCTGTTTGTGCACTTTTAGTTATATTTGATAATGCATTTATGCTATGTATTAGGGCCTCTGAGTTTACCCCTGTTTTTTCTTTGATGATCTTTATGGTTTGAGGTTTTATATTTAGGTCTTTGATCCATTCTGAGTTAGTTTTTGTATGTCCTGTGTGATGTGATAGGATGCTGTTTCATTTTTCTGCAAATGGGTATCTAGTTTTGCCAGCCCCATTTGTTAAAGAGACTATCTCTTCCCTTTTTAGTGGGTTTTGGCCCTTTGTCAAAGATCACCTGACTATGGATGGATGGATTTGTGTCTGGGTTCACAATTCTGTTCTATTGGGCTATATATCTGTCATTGTACCAAAACCAGGCTATTTTGACTACTGTGGCAGTGTAGTAGGTTTTGGAATCAAGGAGTATGGGGCCACCTACTATGTTCTTCTTCTTTCATAGTGTTTTATTTATCTAAGGTCTCCTTCTTTTCCATATAAAGTTGGTAAACAGTTTTTCCATCTCTTTAAAGAATGATGGTGGAACCCGGGTTGAAATTGCATTGTATTCTGTAGATTGGTTGGGTAGTATTGTCATTTTCAGTGTTAAGTCTTCCTGTCCATGAGCATGGCATGTTCTTCCATTTATGTATGTTTCTTTTGGTTTCTTATAATAGTATTTTGTAGTTTTCTCTGTATAGATCTTTTATGTCTCTGGTTAGATTTATTCCTAAGTATTTCATCTTTTAGGTGGCTAATAAAAATGATTAGCCACCTAAAAGATGAAATACTTAGGAGTAAATCTAACCAGAGACATAAAAGATCTATACAGAGAAAACTAAATGATAGGAGCTCTGGTAGCATAGTGCCTAAGGCACTGGACTGCTAACCAGAGGGCTGGCGGTTCAAATCCGCCAGCCACTCCTCAGAAGGAAGATGGGGCAATCTACTTGTGTAGTGATACTGCCTCGGAAACCCACGGAGGGGTCGCTATGAGTCGGGTCCGACTCGACGGCACATGACAACAACAACAACAAATAAAAATGATATTGTTTTCCTGATTTTCTTTTCAGAGTTATCTTTGTTAGTATAGAGGAATCCTCTTAATTTTTATTTGTTGATCTTATACCTGACACTTTGATGAAGCCTTCTATTTCCTTATCTCAGTCTATCCTATAGACCCAACCCTTGATCTTTATGCATGGTCTTACGAGCCCGGATTTATAATTAGCCTAAGGCATTTGACTGCTAACCAGAAGGCTCATGGTTCAAACTCAGCAGCCACTCCTTGGAAGGAAGAATGGACAATCTACTTCCATAGGGATACCACCTTGGAAACCCAAGGAGGGGTCACTGTCAAGTTGGATCCAACTTGACGGCAGTGAGTTTGGTTTGGTTTTTTTAAAATTAAGCCTCAGGTTCTGGGCAATTCACTTGAAAGATCTTTGGCTTCAAGTAGAATCATATATTCACTTGAAAAAGCTATGTTGACCCCTTCAAGTTTTAGCGTCCCCCTCCCTTTAAACCCACTGCCATCGAATTGATTCTGATTCATAGCAACTCTGTTAGTTTTTCACTTTGGTCCATTGAACACCCATTACAGAAAGAAAGGACTTGAATTTACAGTGTAAAGATCAACTAAAATGTGGATGAAGGCATAACAGACTTCTTATATATCAGAGCGATAGGAGGCCTAGCTAGTCTATTTGTACAGTCCTGTATTTGTCCTATTCAGAGAGGTTAACTTCTCCATTGAGGCAGGTCTTTCTCTTTTGCACTTAGACCCTTGACAACAGTTACTGATGAGGCTCAGGATGTTGTTTATTGTTATGTGCCATCGAGTCGGACCCAACTCATAGCAACCCCTCCTTGGGTTTCCGAGGCAGTATCACTATGGAAATAGATTGCCCCATCTTCCTTCCGAGGAGTGGCTGGTGAGTTTGAACCGCCAGCCTTCTGGTTAGCAGTCAAGTGCCTTAGGCACTACCTTGGAGGTTGGGGCAGAAGATCACAAGATATTTATCTCTTGGTGTATCAACCATAATTTTTAAGAATACCCTACTAGAGGAGCTCTGGTGGCATAGTGCTTAAGGCATTTGACTGCTAACCAGAAGGCTGGCGGTGCAAGTCCACCAGTCACTCCTAGGAAGGAAGATTGGATAATCTACTTCCATAGAGATACTGCCTTGAAAACCCAAGGAGAGATCACTATGAGTCAAATCGACTCGATGGCAGTGAGTTTGGTTTTTAGTTATGTGTATATAACTAAACACATATACACATAAAACAAATAAATTTTATATACATATAAACATACACACAGTGGTTCAAACTCACCAGTCACTCTTCAGAAGGAAGATTGAGTAATCTACTTCCGTAGAGATACTGCCCTGGAAACCCAAGGAGAGGTCGCTATGAGTCAGATCCGAGTCAACAGCAGTGAGTTTGGTTTTTTGGTTTTCCTTTACTGAGAAAGTTTTCTGAAACCTGTTTCTTTTTAGGAACAGTGAGATTGTAAATAATTTATATTGGCAATATATTTCAGATTACACTTAATATAAATTCTGTTATGCTTTCTTTCACATTAAAAACAAAAATGCATGAAACTCTCAAATCCAACCCTCATAATTTAGACATTGCTACTGGTTCAGTTCCAGCATTCTTTAGAGGTGTCCTCTAGGACCATGCTGCATAAGCTCACACACCAAATCAGGAACGAGTGTGAAGCTGCCCTCCTTCCTGATGAGACTAGATGGGCTGATCTCCAAGCTGTGAGTCTGTGCACCCCCCCCCAACTGATATTAATGTGGTTGCTGACTGTGTAGTCTTTTCCTGAATTGTCTTAAAAGTGGCTTCCTTGGTCAGTCTGATCCCATTAATCTTCTGTTGTGTGCCTCCAGTTTCCAATTTCTAACTGATCTGCTTTTTTTTCCTGATATGAATGGGATTTCCCCTCTGAATCTATTTTAACCTGTAGTAATTCTTCAGATCTTCTAAGGATTAGTAACAATAGTTAGTTTGACTGGTTGGCTTTTTGAATCCTGAGAAACTCCTGATCATCTCTTTTATGCTCTATTACTCTGGGACTTGTTTTATATAAGGAACCTAAAGGGCTAGGTCTAGATTTCCAACCCCCTCCTCCTATAATAGATGGACTTGTGTGAGTTATGGTACATAAGTAGCAAAGGAGGGTTTTTCTAATTCATCTTTCAGTTATTCTCCCCTGCTTCCCAGGTCACATGGAGCAAGCCAGAGAGGACCACAGTAATGTAATACTAACTCTTACTGTGTCCTGAACAGTATTCGGAGCACTTTACATTGGTTTACTGATTTAGTTACCACCACAGCCCTGTGAGATAGATTTGTACTATTATAAGTTGTATCTCTCTCTAGGATGCATGTTTACAGACCAGACCAGTACTTCTCCTGAGAGGAAGATAGAACATTAACATGAACAGAGGAAAAGTAAGAGGAGAAGGAAAGAAGGGAGAAAGAAACAAAGAAGGTGCTTTTCATCTTAGCCCCCTGTTCTCTGCCTTTCCCCAAATTTAAACTCTTTCCTCTTTTATGATTCCTGAAGCAAGGTGGTCAGATGTCTCTCAAGATTATTAACTTTTATTATTTAAATATGATTCAAGTCTCTTTTTAGTACCCAAAACATCCAATTATTACATTTTAAGGACTTTTAAAAAATCTACCCCCCCCCCCTTTTAAGGAAACTACCAATATCAAACAAAGTAACTTCAAAGAATATTTTGAAAAGCTGTTACTTTTACACAATAAAGAGAAAGTTATCAAGACATTGCTGATTCTACTTAACTTAGATAGATGCATCAGTTATGCCAGATCTTCCTAACTCATACTTGAGAGGCTTGTATTCCAAAAGAAAGAGAAGACAAAATGAAACAGGTGGGTTACTGAAGATGATGATTTAGATTAGATTTCAGCCTTGATCATTCTACTCTCCTGCAGTTACAATAGGAGTGAAAATGTATTGGAGAATTTTATTGAGGATTTTCCTTTGTTCTTACCATTCTCCACCACCCTTGGCTTAGGAGTCTCATTCATGAAAATGTTTAGGTAATACTGCTGTACTTGAGTATCTGTGAATATGTGGGGGAGAGAATAGACATTGGAAGGGAAATATTGGTAGTCATGGGTAGATACCAATGGAGTTGTCTCTAGCAAAAATAAAAAAAAAGTGTAGTTAGTGGATTCTAGAGATAAAACTTTAGGTTGTTGATTTAGCTTGTTACATACATACTAAGTCAAGTTTCCCTGCAATGTTAATTAACACTTGTTTAGTAAACTGTCAGGATGCTTCCCTAAGAAAGAATAAAGGATGCAAATAATGATTTTTATTCTAAATAATACTCAGTCCTTGGTGGATTCAAGTAATTTTGAAGTAAAAATATATTGCTTTTAAGTTTTTAGCAAACTGTAAAGGAAGCAAAGCTCAACAAATATGTAGACTAACATAGGATAACTTTTTTTTTTTTTCAGTTTATCCAAGCTTAATTCTCAATGCATGGAGATGTATTTTTGAGCAATTTTTTAGAAATGAAAAAAAGAAAGACTTAAAAAGATATTTTTCCCAGCAAGAAATGAGGTATTTTAACTTTAATCGTTAATGCATTTTCAAGCACATTTTAATGGTCATATTTACAGTTTCTCACCCCTTCCAGCTATCTCGTAATAGGAAATTTTTACCCATACCAAAATTTAAGATTTTTATAGTTCTTACCTGTTTAAGCATAGTACTGAACAAACGTCAGTGAAAATTTAGTTGTTTCCTAAAGAAAATTTTTACAATTCAGTTTAAATTCATGGCCAGTTAATAATTTAATCTTTTTTTCCCCAAAAATTCTTCCTTTCCTTCTCAGTTGTGAAATGTGAAACACGTGTCCTTTTGTTCAGTAGTGTTTCGTCCAAAGATATTTCCATGAGTTTGAAATTAGTTTCTATGAAAATATATTATTTGTACAAACAATTGGATGCAGCATTTTTTATTTTTGACTTTCATCCTCCAGTGCCGCTGCCAATCACAGGAGCTCCAAGAATAGTTGCTGCTATGTGAAATACTGTTTTTAAACAAAGGACCATGGAGTATAATGGCAGATATTAGAACTATTAGCTAAATTTTCATTTTTGGGTTGGGCAAATATTACTGAGAACATAACCACTAGATAAGTAGTGACTTGCTCAGGTCAAATTATCATCTTTAGCAACTTAAGAAAGAACTTTCAGGTATTCATATGTAGAAATAGGCACAGTTAGGTAATTTGTGAGTGGTACCAAGAGGAGTTATCCTTGTGCTGAGTCCTGTCAGTAGCTCTTTTTAGAACTGTCAGAGATTCTGATGGCAGTGTCTAGTCTCTGGCAGGTGTGGGTAGAATCACTTCATAGTGATTAAATCATCACTGAAAGAAAGTCTGGATGGTTAGTTATGGGCATAGTCATTTTTAGCCTCATGGCGTACTTCTGCCTGTCATCATGCTTTATTACATCTACACCCATTCCTCACTTCCAATGTGGTTAGGTTCCAAAGACTAGGTCATTATGTATAAATCAGCGTTATACAAAAATAGAGGATCCACATCAGATCACAAAATAGAAATTGGCTACATCATTACATAACTGCCAGAATACATTATTACCTAACTGCCAAACCTCTGAAATCGTGGCCTAGCTGAGTTGACACATGACCTTGACCATCACAGGCAGCATTACTTTCATCTCATGTCTCAGCATTTGTTACATTGTTAATGCACAAAATCGTCAGGTATTAGATTTTTAATATGGTTGTAAATGTGAAATATCAGATGACATATTCAATAAGTGAGGAGTAGAAAATACTGCATTATTGACACCCTATTTCTGTTTATGTGTGGAAGAGGAAAGGAAGGGAATTAGCACATATTGAGTGCTTGCCATGTTTCTGGCACTTAACGTGGATTATCTTTTATAGTGCATACAATTTTTGAGGTAGATACTAAATATTCCTCATTTTACAGTTGTTGAATATAAGGCCCAGAAAGGTTACATAAGTTGACTAGTCATACAGCTAGTAGGAACTGAAGATAGGAATCAAACTTAGGTATGCCTCAGTTTTCTTTTCATGTCATGCTTGTAAGTCTGTGGGAAGATTATGTTAAAAAAAAAAAAAAAACACATTTCTCCATGTTATTGTGCTCATGAACTAAATCTAAGGTTTTTTTTTTTTTTTTTTTAAGGTTTAATTTACATGTATTAAAATGATTAGGCCTTAAGAGTTTTGATTATTATGTCTTCTTGTGTAACCACCACCACCACCCAAAATGAGATATTGAACATTTTCAGCACAGGAGAAAGTTCTCTTGTGCCCCTTTCCCATCCTTCTTCACCAGAAACCACTTTGTAATTTCTGTCACCACAGATTAGTTTTGCTTTTTCTTAACTTCATTTAAATGGAAATATAAATACATGTTCTTTTAAATCAATGTTGTTCTTTGTGCAGATTTGTGTGGTTGATGTTGTGTTTAGGGGTGGAAGGGAGAACTGATGTTGATGAGCAGTAGGACCGGTTGCCAATCAAATTGAACTTCCAGGACAAGTGACAACTAGGTGTTACCAAAAAGAAAGGAAGGAAGAGATATAATATGTTTTAAATAAATTGTAGTTCTATAAAATAGCTTTTATGTCCATTTTACTGTTAAGGGATCTGAGGCTCAGCCAAATGAACTAATTAATTAGGATGATGTCTCATAGCTAACAGGAGCTCTCGTAGCATAGTGCCTAAGGCACTTGACTGCTAACTGGAAGGCTGGTGGTTCAAACCCACCAGCCACTCCTCAGAAGGAAGGTTGGGCAATCTACTTCTGTAGTAATACTGCCTCGGAAACCCAAGGAGGGGTCACTATGACTCAACAACAACAACTCATAGCTAACAATTAGTAAAGCCAAGACTTGAAGTGTGGCCTCTTTGACCTAACACCATATATGCACTTTTCACATTCCAAGAATTTAAAATATTTTCCCAAGGAGTAAGAAAGAAAGTTCTAAACTGCTTACCTCTCTGTGATAACCTAAGCTTTGGGTAAACCAAGGGTTAGTGTTATGAGACCAGGAAGCAGAGCAAGTACTTTAGAGAGCTCCAAGTGGAGCAGGGAGTTAGCCAAGCAGGAGAGGGGAAATTGCTTTATTCCTGGCTAGGAGCCCTCCTGGAAGTTTTTGTAACTGGACTTGAGGAAATCCTGTTCCTTCATGCCATGAGGACCTCCTGAATTCAAAGGCCCAATGCCTTGTTTTGGTGAGACTTAGCCAAGGACTTCAAGATCAGTGTTGAGGGAGAAGATGGTTATACTTTTCTCTTTGTGGAGCTTCTTCAGCATTTGCATTGGAATTGGTCTTCCTCTCAGTAAGAGGCCTTCAGCTCTCTTCAGGGGACACTCTTGGTTCCCCGTGGTTATCTTCTGCTTGTAGCATTTCCCAAGCATGATCTCTGATCGAGGTGAGAAATAGATTTAGGATAGAGAATTAAACAAAAGTTCCATATCACAGAGCTGTGGGCAAAGGATTTATTCCATTTTCTGGAATCAGTAGTGTGACATTGGTTTGCATTCTGTATGAGGAACTCTGGAGCTGTTTATACTGATTTAAATAAAACCCCTTTAACCATTCAGACTTTAAAACTATATTTAGATTATTATATGATACACCAATGAATTCCAAAGGGAATAAATCAGTGCTAAATATTTTTTATCTCATAGAAAATTAGGAATAGAAATCCTTATCAAATTTCCTGAACTTTGAAGCAGTAGAAGAAAAAGGTATTTTTATGACCACATTATGCTGGACAGAGCAGAGCAGCAGCCAGGGATCCAGGTAAGGGGAAGGACCCAGGCCCCACTCCACCAGCCAGGAAAAGTAGGGGAAAGAGAAGCCGGGGGGACAACAGAGCAGAGCAGCGCCAGGGATCCAACTTAAGTGCAGAGGTTTCAAACAGCTAAGTGAGACAAACTTCTCTGTCAATTTGTCATACTATTGTGGCTTGTGTGTTGCTGTGAGGCTTGAGGCTGTGCCACTGGTATTTCAAGTGTTGGCAGGGTTACACATTATGCACAGGTTTCAATGCAGCTTACAGTCTGAAGTCTGAGACAGACTAGGAAGAAGGAAAAGGCCATCCACTTCTCAAAGAAAAATAGAATATTCAATATGTATTCAAATTGTTGGCAACCATTTGGAACCAAAAGCTAAAGCTCTACTTCACACCTTAAACCAAAAGAAATTCAGATGGATAAAGTATTTAAATTGAAAGGCCTTGAGAGGCAGGAATATGCTGTTGGATAGAACATAAATTCTAGAGTTGGGCAGCCTGGGCTTGCATCCCATCTCTCTCAATTACTAGCTGTATGAGCTAAGACAAATGACTTAACCATTTTGTACGTCAGTTTCCTAAAATGGAAATGATATTAGAACTTGCCTCACAAGATTGTTGTTGTGAGAGTTAAATGAGTTAATATATATATAAAGGGCTTGGAACAGTGCTTGGCACATATAAGTGCTATTTGAAAATAGCTACCATTATCTGGTAGCATAGTGCCTAAGGCACTTGACTGCTAATCAGAAGGCTGGCAGTTCAAACCCATCAGCCACTCCTTGGAAGGAAGGTTGGGCAATCTACTTCTGTAGTGATACTGCCTCAGAAACCCAGGGAAGGGTCGCTATGGGTTGGATCTGACTTGATGGCACATAACAACAACAACCACCACCATTATCATCATATTGAAAAAGTCAAACCGTAGAAGTACTGATTAATATTTTTATCATCTTGGGCATGGAAGAAGTATTTTTAATCATGTCACAAAAGCCATGCTTCATAAAGGAGAAGATTGAGAGATTTGATATTTGAAACTTCTACACATGGGGAAAGAACGACTTCTGGCTAGTGAATAGGGTGCTGGAGGCCACCATCCATAGTAGGGACAGGTTGTGACAGTCACAGCCATTCATTTATTACTCCCAGAACTGAAACTGGAAGATAGTTAACAGAAGCCAGGTGAGTACCCTGGGAAGAGTTTGTTTCTGTATTTAAATGTTGCTTTGTTCTATTTCCAACTACCATTTTCCATTTCAGGGAGAAAGCAACCATTGCAGTGGCCTTGAGAACAGTGGTATTTGTGAAAGTGGAGAGTGAACCTAACATACCTCATTGGTAGCAATGCTTGCAGAGGTGACGCACAGGGACAGGAGGGAAGGCCAGGGAGACTTCGACTAATTGTACTAAGTCTTGCCTTTAGCAAACAACACCAAAGGGATGGACATCTGGAAGTGACAGAAGAGATAGTAAGGGGAAGAGAGGGAATTGACAGAAAATAAGACTTTTCGAAGAGAGATACTTGATTAATGATATGCTGATTGGGAGCTCTGATAGTGCCTAAGGCATTTGACTGCTTATCAGAAGGCTGGCGGTTCAAGGTTCGAACCCACCAGCCACTCCTTGGAAGGAAGGTTGGGCAGTCTACTTCCATAGTGATACAGCCTTGGAAATCCAAGGAGGGGTCGCTTTGAGTCGGATCCAACTCAATGGTGGTGAGTTTGGTTTTGGTATTGAGAGATATGACTAGAATCCCAGCTATTATGGACAAATGAGGGTTTCTAAGTAGGGTCTAGGTTTATGAACAGGAGATTGTGACAGATGAAATATGAGAAATTTTGTTTATATTGCTCTGTACATATTCTGGTAAAAGAGTTCAAAACTCTCATGTGATCCTTAAGGGCATCTAGAATCTCAAGGAGACTAAAGGTACAGACTCTTTGGAGTTAACTATTGGGATTAGTTTTCAGATTAAAAAAGTCAAGTGGTCCTTCCCATATAATTACCATTGATAAAAATTTACCCATATAACTTGTATTACGTTACAAATCGGAAAAGATTACTGAGAATATTTAGCTTTTGCTTTCATTTTTAAAAGTTATCGGTGTTTTCAAACTGGGTATAAATAATTTAACCACAAAACAAAAAAATGTCACTTCCCTTGACCCCACATTGCTCCCTGGTTACTAGCCTATTTCTCTTCTGCTCTTCATAGTGCCCTCCCCAGGAGAGGCATCTTAATGCATTGTCTTCACTTCGTCTCCTGCTGTCCGCTTTAGAACCCATGCCAGTTAGGCTTTATCTTCACGAGTGTACTGCACAGCTGTTGGTCCTCAGGCTACTCAGCCTTTGCGCAATATATGATGCTGTTGATTGCTCCCTCCTTGACTTCCAGAATACCACTCTTACCTCACCAACTGCTGCTTCCTAATATCCTCTGCAGAATCACCCTCTTCTTTTCTTTCTTGAACACAATCCCAGTCTCCCTCCTCACATTGATTTTTCTTCTCTGTATATGCTGGCCACCCACGTGCTCTCATCGACTCGTACCTTTCTGAGGGTATGCATTATGAAAACAAGGAAAAATTTATTTCCACATGACCCTTTTAATTCTGTTTCATATAGGATGTTCAATTTTTTTATTATGGTTACACTTTTCAGATGCCTTAATTTGTATCTTGTTGGCTTCTAGTCATCTGGAGTCTGTACATGGCTTCTTCTTGTTGTTAGGTGCCGTTGAGTCATCTCTGACTCTTAGCAACCCTGTGCACAGCAGACCGAAACACTTCCTGGTCCTGTGCCAGCCTCACGGCCCTTGCTATACCTGAGCCCATCATTGCAGCCACTGTGTCAGTCCATCTCGTTGAGGTCCAGGCTTCATCTCACCTAATTTGGTCCTGTTGTCAGGAAGACCCATTCCCTGGAGAAGGAGATCATGCTTGGTAAAGTGAACGATCCATGAAGAAGGGGAAGGCCCTTGACAAGATGGTGTATGTGGCATGAGGGCTAATGCCCATGCCCTTACTTGTGCCCTTCTGGGTGATTTTGGGCATTAGGGGACCCTCTCTCATGACATGGAAACTTTGTTAATAATACAGGCTGTTACATACACCCTGGGATACATTTTGCCACTGCCACCTCCCACCTCCACCAAGTGGATTAGTGCCTTGGGGAACTTCCCTTACTTCTGCTAGGTACTGATCTTTTCTGGGGCCTATCTTCCTGAACATTCAGCTAACCTTCAGCATATGGAGAGGCAAGAAAAGGAACATGCAGGGGCCAGCCAGTCCACCTGGCCCTGGGCCTGTGCTGTGTGGTCTCTGGTACACACTGGGCTGGTGCTGCTGTATTTAGTCTTTCAGTGGTTAGAGCAAATAGTGAATAGGGTAGTGTGTGGAAGGAAAAAGGGCACAGCCGATGAGCTTTTGTCAGTCCATCTGTGGACCTTGACTCTTAGCACTTTTCCACCCTAGGCTGCTGTTCTCACCGTACTGGGACCCAGCCGACTTCTGTCGCCCCAGGGATTTCCACGTGTTTACTTTTACTTTTTCAGATCCAGCAACATCTTTCTCTTTTTCAAGCAGTGTACAAAGTTGGGGTTCAGGAAAAGGAGCTAGCATGCTTTAGTTTATCAGTTTGTGTGTGCTGTATTATCTTCATATTGAAGATTATCGATAATACTGCTTTCATTTTTGAGAAAGATGAGTTTAATATAAATTAAGAAAAAAATCTTAATTTCTTAAGAAGAAAATGTACTTAGTCCATGAATGTTTGGAAAGAAGTTTAACTTCACTAATAATTTAAAAAATAAAATTCAGATTAATAGGTGTATATATTCCTTTGATAGAACAAATTATCAAAGATGTTTAAACATAATGTACTCAGTGCTGATAATATATAGTGAAGTGATGCACTTACATATACTGCTGATGAACAGCTAATTTGATATGACCCTTTTAGAAAGTATCTAGTGTATCTTTAGAATCTTAAAACGTTTATTCCCTTGCCCCCATAATTCTTGCAGAAATCTAACCTAAGGAAAGCTTTCAAAATATAAAAAAATCTTGAGGCACAAAGGCTTACACTGAAGTGGTATTTAGACTGTCAACCAGTGGACTATTTTGACTCCATTAAAATGATCTGCTTGAAGAGTATATATAAAAAAAAAAAAATTCAATGACATAATGTTAAGTGAGAAAGGTAAAACAACTTGCATAGTAATATTACATTAAAAAATGTATGTTGTTGTTGTTGTTGTTGTTATGTGCCATTGAGTCGGACCCTACTCATAGCGACCCCTCCTTGGGTTTCTGAGGCAGTATCACTACGGAAGTAGACTGCCCCATCTTCCTTCCAAGGAGTGGCTGGTGGGTTTGAACCACCAGCCCTCTGGTTAGCAGTCAAGTGCCGTACGCACTACACTACCAGAGCTCAAAAAAAAAAAAAAAAATGTATACAAACAAAAAATTAGAAACTCACTATAATGTTATAAATGCTTATGTTTGACTAATGTAACTATGGAAATTTTACATTCTGTTTTTATCTGCTATCTCTAGTGTCTTAGGAGAAAATATTTTTAAAGTGACAAAAACTTGTCTGTGGAAAAAAACACAAGATTTGACAAGGAAATTAGAAAAGTTACTTGGCTACTTATTTCTTAAAAAATAAATCTTTTCAATGTAAAATAACTTACAATTAGGAAGAAATAACAGAGAAGTGAGAGGCTGTGCTTTATAAATTAATATAGCAGATACTTGAGCAGGGCCCAATTCCAGACTACGTGTTCAAATCCATCTCTTCCATTCCTAGATGTATGACTTTGGGCAAGTTACTTCTCTGGACTCTCGTTTCCTCATTTGCAAAATGCAAATAACAATGGTACCTTTTCTCATTGATTTGTTAGGATGTAAGCGTGTTCATAGGGTACCTGGCACATAGGAAGAGCTGTAGGTATATATGTGTTATGCTCATTGTTACCATTTTATCATCATCATCATCATCATCATCATCATCATCATCATCATCAAAGCTTGGAAGTCAGCTACCAACTGGTGTTAAAACCCACCTCCACAACTCACTTGCTGTGTAAGCTTGAGAAGGTTTCTTTATTTAACCTTGCTAAGTTTGGGTTTTTTAAAAATTATTTTTGTAATGTGGACATTAAAAAGTACTTACTTCCCAGGGTAATTGAGAGGATTAAATGAAATCAGATGGGTCACATGCTTAGCACAGGTCCTGGTACATGGTGAGTGCTCACAGCAATGGTAGTAGGCTGATATCGAGGGCTGATACCATGATGGCAGACTGTTTCTCTTTAAGTCGGTTTTGAACGTTGAAGAAATATAGATGTGAGCAGAGGAGAGGTGGGGCATAGTTGTGAGCCAACGGTAAGGGCTTTAATGCTCATTTCTCACAGAGAAAAAAGTTAAGCATCAATGATAGTTTTAATAGTTTTATGGCAGTTTGTAGTTTTCAAAGCTCTTACAAATCTGTGTTGATTCCTTTGAGACAACAATTCTCTGAGGTAGACAGGAAGCCTGTTGTCATTATTGCTGTTTACACTTTCATGACTGACATATTTCACTTAGCATGATGTTTTCAAGGTTCGTCTATGTTGTAGCATGTATCAGAACTTCATTTATTTTAATGGTTGAATGATACTCACATTTATAGAAGCTCTGTGTACAAGAGAACAAAACATTGCCTGGTCCTGCACCATCTTCATGATAGTTGCTGTGCTTGAGTTCATTGTTTCATCCGCTGTGTCAATCCATTGCGTTGACGGTCTTCCTAATTTTCACTGACTCTCTGCTTTTCCAAGCATGATGTCCTTCTCCAGGAACAGGTCCCTCCTGATAATATGTCCAAAGTACATGAGACAAAGTCTCACCATCCTTGCTTCTAAGGAGCATTCTGGCTGTACTTGCTTTAAGACAGATTTGCTTATTCTTCTGGCAGACCATGGTATATTCAGCATTCTTTACCAACACTGTCATTCAAATATATCAGTTCTTCTTTGGTCTTCTTTATTCATTGTCAAGCTTTTGCAGGTATGTGAGGCGAATGAAAATACCATGGCTTGGGTCAGGCACACCTTTATCTTTGCTTTTTTATACTTTAAAGAGGTCTTTTGCAGCTGATTTGCCTATTGCAAATATGTTACTTGATATTTTGACTGCTGCTGCCATGGGCATTGATTGTGGACCCAAGTAAAATGAAATCCTTGACAACTTCAATCGTTTCTCCATTGATCATGATGATGCTTATTGGTCCACAGTGGCTATACCATTTTACAATTCTGCCAGCAATAGATGAGGGTTCCATTTTCTCCACATCCTCACTAACACTTGCTGTTTTCCTTTTTTGGTGTTTTGTTTATTTGTTATCATAGACATCCTAATGATAGTGAAGTGATAACTCATTGTGGTTTTGATTTGCATTTCCCTAATGACATTGAGCATCTTTTAATGTGCTTATTGGCCATTCACATATCTTCTTTGGTGAAATATCTGTTCTCATCCTTTGCCCGTCTTTTGATTGGGTTGTTTGTCATTTTGTGGCTAAGTTGTAGGACTTCTTTGTATAACCTGGATATTAAATCTTTATCTGATATATGGTACTCAGATATTCTCTCCTAATGTTTAAGTTGTCTTTTCACTTTGTTTGATGCACTAAGTTCTTAATTTTGATGAAGTCCAATTGATCTATTTTGTTTTTTGTTGCTTGTGTTTTTGGTATCATATCTAAGAATCCATTGTCAAAAATTAAATCCCAAGCTTTACATCTAATCTTGAAAGAACTAAAGAAAGTGATAGGATTCACACTTCACAATTTCAAACATATTATAAAGCTACATTAACCAAGCAGTGTGGTCTAATGAATGACCAGTGGAATAGGATTGAGAGTCCAGAAATACATGCACATATCTATATGGTTAATTGATTTTCAATAAGGGTGCTAAGTCCACTCAATGGTGAAAGAATGTTGTTGTTGTTGTTAGGTGCCATTGGATCGGCTCTGACTCATAACCACCTTGTGTACAACAGAATGAAACACATCCCGACCTGCATCATCCTCACAATAGTTGCTATGCTTGAGCCCAACTTTGAAGCCACTGTGTTATCGATTTCCTTCAGAGTCTTCCCCTGTTTTGCTGACTCTCTACTTTACCAACCATGATATCCTTCTCCAGAGACTAGTCTCTTCTGACTACATGACCAAAGTGCTTGAGGTGAAGTCTGGACATTCTCTCTTCCAAGGAGCATTCTAGCTGTACTTCTTCCAAGACAGATTTGTTCATTCTTCTGGCAGCCCATGGTATTCTCATATTCTTTGCCAATACCACAATTCAAATGCATCTGTTTTTCTGAGGTCTTCCTTATTCATTGTCCAGCTTTGACATGCATATGAGGCTTTTGAAAATACCATGGCTTGTGTCAGGCCCACTTTAGCCTTCAAAGTGACATCTTTGCTCTTTGACACTTTAAAGGGGTCTTTTGAAGCAGATTTGCCCAATACGACATCTGAGTTCTTGACTGCTGCTTCCATAGGTTTTGGTTATGGATCCAAGTAATACAAAATCGTTGACAACTTCAGTCTTTTCTCCATTTGTCATGACATTGCTCATTGGTCCAGTTGTAAGGATTTTTGTTTTCCTTATGTTGAAGTATAATCCATAGTAAAGGGTGTATACACGTCTTTGATCTTCATCAGTAAGTGCTTCAAGTCTCTTCAATTTTAGCAGGCAAAATTGTGTCATCTGCTTATTGCAGGTTGTTAATGAGCCTTCCTCTGATCCGGATTAGTCTTTTTAGTAAATGGTGTTGAGACAACTGCATTTCCACATGCAAAAGAATGAATCTGGACCTCCATCTCACATCATATATGAAAGCCAACTCAAAATAGATCAATGACCTTAATATGAGAACTGAAACCATAAAACTTTTAGAAGAAAACACATATGGTTTTACAAGTTAAATGGTAGTAAAAGGCTCATAACAAAATATTGCAATTTCCTGCTCTGCCCTCCCTATTCCTCAAGCTCCTTCTTTCCAAGAGGGAGAAGCTCTTGGTGTTCCTTTTGCCATTAGCACATTTCCATATTTCATAATGTGTTTATACTGCTATTTTTTAATAACCAAATTTGGGCATTTTCTGTTGACTTTCTATTAAAGTAAATGATGACTTAGCTTTCTTATACCAGTACTTCTATTGCTTTCCTTTCTTGTTTTCCCAATATATTTATATTAAAATTTTTGGTTAAATTAATACTCCCTGTTAACATTATTATACTAAGGAATATAGTATCACAAGGGTATTATAGAATACTGTGATTGTTTCTTTTCTTGCATTTTGTTTTTCATGTTGTTAATAATTGTGTTGGCTTTTTTTTTTTTTCCCCCTCACTCTTAGATTTAAACCTGTAGTCTGTAGTCATGATCTCTACTTCCCACCTCATTCTGGCTTTAGCTGTGGATGCAGTAACTAAGCCTTGGTCTTCTTGTTAGGTGCTATTGAGTTGACTTTCAACTCATAGAGCCACGTGTGTTATGCAGTAGAACTATGGGGACAGGTAGTTTTCTTGGCTGTAATCTTTACAGGAGCATATTGCCAGGTGTTGCTCCCACAGACCTGCTGAGTGGGTTCTAACTGCCAGTGTCACAGTTAACAACCAAGCACTTAAACATTGTGCCATCAGGGTTCCTTCACATACTCTTATAATTGTCAAATCCAGTGGAATCTTCCAGTTCTGATCTTAGTTAACTTTTGCAGATGTACACTCCTTGTTACTGTCTCCTTCTTTGGTTCCCATGACACTACTTTCTCCTACCTATCTGGCCATGCCTTTTTAGTCTTCTTAGTGGAAAGACCCTTCATCTGTCGTCCTCTTAAATGCTGCCTTCCTTAAGATTCTATCCTCAGCCTTATTCTTACCCAACATAGTCTCTTTAGGCAATATCTGCCACAACCATGAATGACTTAGCATATTTTTCTCCAGTATAGAACTCTGTTCTGAGCTCCACATTTGTGTATTTAACTGGCCATTGAACATGAATGAACAGATGGAGAGTGTAGAAATATATTTGTCATTGCCTCCCATTGTATTCAATGTCCCACTCTTTTCTTGTGGGAGCAACATACACAGTAGGTAGTAACATTAGGGATCTGCCCTACCTATAGTTCCCTTCACCACCCTCCCCCACCACTCTCTCAGCCACAGACACTTCATCACTGCACCTTTCAACAGTTCCCTTCACACACCCCTAAACAGACATACACATATGCACTTCAGTGTTTTTCCTTTCAAAATACCAGCACTGCTCTCCATTTTCACTGGCAAGAAGACCAAAAGCTTTCTCTCCCCTCTTGTCTCCTCAAGGAGGCCAAAGTGAGGGGATGGGATGTTGGACCAACTGTAAGATCCCAGAAGATGCAAAATATTTTACTAATGTAGTGTGTTTCATTTGTACATATTAGTAGCTATTTTAATAGACTATCCCTTCCAAGACATCTTAATCCTGAGAACGTTCACAGAATGATCACTTGAAACGAGGATAGTATGCACAGTCATACTCCTTTTTCGTTTTTCTTCCAGATTTAAAACCATATGTGGGCTGATAATGTGAATTTTGTTACTTTCAGATTTGAAATTACACATGTGGGATTGCAATGTGAATTTACAGGCAGGGATAATGTGCTTTGTCCAAACAAGACAGAAAAAACACAATTGAATGTTCTCCTGTCTACTTTTATCACTGTACATAATTAGGACCGTGAATCTCAGCTCACATTCCTAACAGTGTTAACGTTCCAGCTACACCACCGCCAGTTGCCATTGTGTCTGCTCTGACTCATGATGACCCCCGTGTGTCAGAGTAGAATTGTGCTCCACAGGGTTTTCAGTGGCTGGTTTTTTGGACGTAGATTGCTAGTCTTTCTCCTGAGGTTCCTCCTAGTGAGGTACTCAAGCCTCCAACCTTCTGTTAACAGCCAAGCGAGTTAACTGTTTGCATCATCCAGGGACTCCTAATGTTCCAGAGGAGTCACAATTTCTCAGCTGCATCTCACATATGGATCCAGTTGTTCTCTGGGGAAACAATGCAAGGTATCACAGTGGTTGTACTTTCTTGGCAACACTTTCTGAAAGATGTATATTCACTCAGTCTTTCTTTCAGGCAGATATTTACTGAGTCAGTGCTGTGTGCCAGACACTTTGTTACACACTGGTGATACTAGACAATGCAATGTGGTCTCTTCCTGAACCAGGGTAGGGGCAAAGATGTGAGCACTCTTTCTCTTGGAACCAGGACTTACAATGCTGGAGTGAACTGGTTTGACCCCCTGCTGATAATTTGCATTTCAACTCCAGATACAAGGAACTTACATTTTAACAAAGTCCTTAGGTGATTGTCCTGTATACATAGATCTATAAAAATCACCTGGGGATCTTACTAAAATGTAGATTCAGTATTTCTGGGGTGGAAATACAAATTCTCTGCAGGGGATTCGAACCGGAATGAACCGTTCAAAGCTCTGCTTGGGACCTTGCTACCTGTGGTCTGTGGACCAGCCACAACAAGCTCCTAGATGTGCCAGTGCCACACTTAGTAGCAAGAGCTTAGAGCACTCTCCTCAAGCTGTTTTTTTCCAGTGGATACAGATGCTTTTGTTTTCCTCCAATCAAAGGAGTAGAAGATTGAGCATGCACTTTCTGTGCATCCTTGAAATACACAGGCTAATATAGGTATAACGTATGTGTCCTGTCAGAATAACAGGGCCTGCTGGTGAGGCCCAGTTTAACCCATCTATCAGCATTCAAAGCATCTGGCCTAGAATGTGTAAAGAATGACTGATAGCGACATAGCGAAGATGAACTAAGTTGGGGCAACTTCTAGTTAGAAGAAGACCTGCTTTCTCATACCCTGCATGCACATGCATTAGTTGTGTTTATCCTTCAGCAATTAGGAAGAGCCTGGCCCTTTTTAGGGAGCTCTCATGGTGTAATGCCTAAAGCATTTGACTGCTAACCAGAAGGCTAGCAGTTCAAACCCACTAATCACTCCTCGGAAGGAAGACTGGGCAATCTACTTCCGTAGAGATGCTGCCTCAGAAACCCAGGGAGGGATCACTATGAATTGGAAACCACTCAACAGCAGTGAGTTTGGACCTTTTTAAATAGAGTTAGAATATTATAAAAGCAGTCTAGTTGGAAAGTAATGAGGCCTAAACTAAGGTAGGAATGGCTGGATTTAGGACTCAGTAGGAATGTTGAAATAAGAAATCTGTTAGAAGAGAAGTCTGGGATGTGTGTGTCTCCCCCTGGGTTAGACTGAATGTGGGATGCTGTGTGGGTGTGCATAGCCTAGAGATCTACGGAGGAGTATGCCAGAGATGCAGGCACTATCAGAGTGTCCTTGGTGATTGATATGAAGCTACAGGTGTTGACGAGATCATTCAGAGAGAACACTGAAAGTGAGAAGACACTAGCGCTGAATATGGGGCCCTGTGAAAGAAGAGCCCTCCTTGGAGATGGAGAAGGGACATGCAGAGAGACAGTAGGCATGTGGACTTAGAGATTCAGGGCAGCTTGATTTTCATCTTATTTTAATTAGAGAGTAAGGGGGTTGCTCTTCAAATAGGTCTCACAAGCTGTTTCATTGTCATAGTCGACAGTTGTAGTGGTGGCAGCTTTTTGGCTTTGTTGTAATTTTGTTTCTTCCTTACCAGCTTGTTTATGTGCATTTTTAAGGTCCTTAAAATTCTGGTCAGGGCAGTGATTGATGGAGTGACTGATCGGAGTGGAGATGTTGCAACTGGCCTCAAAGAAAAGCTGCAGGAGTTACTTGGCAGAGTAACTTCAAGAGTGACAAACGATGGCGAAATCTGGAGGCTATATGCCCAACTGTATGGAAATGGACAGAGTGAAAAGCCAGATGAAAATGAAAAGGTAAGCTCTCCTGTCCTCCCAGACCTTTGCCTTTTGCTTGAGCACATGTAAAAGATACACTTTTTTGATGGGTGGAGGAAAGTTTGATAATTTGAAAGATAGGATCAGTGTGCTCAATTTTTCACTTTTCATTCAGACCCTTTGCCATGAACACTTTGAATTTTGGATAGGTTAAGACTTGTAAACATTCTCCCCCCTCCCATCCACCCCCAATGAATTATCTTACAGAGGTGTTCTGTTTCCTGCAAAAGGGTCTGTTTAACCTGCTGCCCCCTACTGGGTCTGCAACAAACAGCTTGTGTTTCACTCTCCACCCCCTTTCTCAGGCTCACTGCTAAAGACTAAGGCAGATTGGGTAGAGGACAGAAAGAGTGTTTAGATCTGAGATGAGAAATATAAAAGGGAAAGAGAAAAAGGAAGTAGTTAAGATACTGGAGAAGAACTTTAAAAGTCTTAACAGTGAGTGCTAATTACAGAAGTAGTTTTGTTCCTTTCTCACCAGTGCAATACAGCACCTCTTACTCAAGTGAGGCCTTTTCTCATCTGTGCAATAGAACACCTGTTACTCAAGTTAGGCTTTTAGCCTATTATCTTAGAACTTAAAGGAGCCCCCAGGGTTTTCTAGGTTGGAATAATTGTTTGTGTGTCTTTGCAAAACATCCACAACAAATCAAATGTATTCCTTGCATGAGTTTGGAATTAGCCACGGTACAGATAATCTATGGGATTCTTAGCTGTCCCTTCCTCTCTCGGTCCATCCCGCTGGCTTCTACCATTGTTTTGTGAGCCCAGAGAACAGAGACCTGCATGCACACACACACTCCTACTTTATTTCTCTCCATTCCTTCTTGAGTTATGTGCTCTCTTGCATCTGTGGAATTAAGGGTACTTAGAATTTTCTGATCTATGATTTCTCCCTGAAGAATCCACAAAGATGGGTTGTAAAAGAGGAAGAATATTTTAAACTTCTGTGAACACATACTCCTGTCATAAATTACAGGTTGTTGTTGGTGGTGGTCCCATTGGATGGGTTCCTATTCATAGCGACCCTTTGTGCAGCAGAACAAAACACAGCTTGGTGTCCTGCACCATCCTCACTATCATTGCTAATAGCAATTACATAGTTTTCACAAATTCACACCTTATTCCTTAAACTGGTCTCTTAAGCTGATGGTTACAGATATTGGGGAAATCTGTCCACTTGTTACAGATTTCCAATCCTAGCCTTTATATTTTTCTGCTGGTAGGGCAATGTCTCTATTCAGACACATCTGTTTGATCTAATTGCTTGTTACTGTTGTGTGTGCATCTATGCCCCTTCTTTGATGAGAATAACAGAGAGTGCGCTATATTACACAGATGTGGGTTTTTCAAGTTGAAATTAGTTCCATATGACTTCCAGGAAATATAGAAGTTGAAATGTAAATTCTAGTTGTGTTCTGAATATTGTTCTTTCTCTTCCCTCAGGCATTCCACTATCTCTCGAAGGCATACAAATGTGACACACGGTCCAGTTGTTGGGAGAAAGACATGACGTCATTTAAGGAAGTGGTTCAGAGAGCCTTAGGACTTGCACATGGTATTTGATAGAATATTTGATATCTATGGCATATTTTAAGGTGTATTTTACTAAAAAGAAAGCGTATTAGTCAAAAGTAAAATTCCATTATTAATAATTTTAGATGATTTCATTATATTGAAATGGTTGTATTTAATTCATTGAACATTTATAGACCAACTTCTGTGTAGTAAGACTTTGGAGTAATAAGAAGAAACAGGATAGAAGCTTTTAAATACTGTTTGAAAAAGTGATGGATATTAGAACCTTTTTTTTAGAGATGTGAAATACTTTTCCAACTGTACTTAATTTTTACTATACACGGAGTCTGTTCACACTGATTGCATAGTGTTAAGGAAACCAGTTAACTATTCTGATTTATGTTCTCCCTTTGTAAGTGAAAATATTTATTCCTAAAAATACATAGATCTCTGGAGTGCATTGCAGTATACATAGAGCAAAGTTGTATACAAAAGAAATGTCAAATGTAATCTAATTCCTATCTTTGAGAAATTTTAAGGATGATTTGAGTGGGGAGGGATTATGTGTATAACCTTTACATGTAAGGCTGCATGCTTGTTGGGGTAAATATATTCCAGATAAAGGCAGCTTTTAATTATTTTCATTAATGAAAAATATACTGCTTAGATTTAGTATTTTTATAGTTAATACTTTAATATTTCTATTTGAATTTGGGTATGTAATGCATTGGGAATGCAGTTCTAATAAAATAACAAAACCACAATATTAGGAACTGAATTTAGGACTGTCAGCAAGGACTGTGAACCTATCCTAAAGTCCTCCTCCTACTTCCTTGCCTACCTTCTTCCTACAACTCAGTTATAGCAAATAGGGAGGCAGTGAGGGACAATGATGAGAGCAGAGCTTTGGAATCAAGGAGACCTAAATGCCAGGGCCTCTGTCATGTATTTGCCTGGTCACTTTGGGCAAATTACTTAACTTCTCTGGACCTTAATTTCTTTGGTAAAATGGGGAATAGTACTACATATGGTTCTGAGGAATATATGAAAGCATATTTAAATATTTTTAATATTTTTCACATAGTTTAAATTTCCTTTCCTGGCCCTACCTCATTCCTTCTGAGTTAGAGGATTTGGGCTATATAAGGGACTTTAAAAAAAAAAAAAGGAAAAATCAAGCACAAGGATACAGTTTAGCTTACCTATAAAGAAGTGATACAGACCATTCAAACAATTTAGAAATGGGTTTGGTAGTTAATAATTTTCCTTAATGGCCTTTGAGTTCTTTGGCCAAAAGAATATAAATATTCAATTTCTTGGGCTACTTAAACCTTGATAGATAAGATAGAAGAATTGAAATCTGCATGGCTGAAATTCAGAATAGGAATGTTTGAGATAATTGCTTATCAGTGGAAAAATGATTTAGGGGTGGCTAGAATTTATGTGACCCTGCTGGCCTCATGGTGGGTGGGCTCAGATGGCTTTTTTGGATACAGTATTAAGTTTGGAGCTGCATAGAGCTATTGAGGATCATGTACATAATTATGAAGATGCTGTTTACTTTGAAGAATTTATCTTATCCACTTCAGCTTGCCAACCTTAAACATTTCTGTGAACAGCTAGCTTTATTAACAGGCAAAGCCAAGGTAATTTATGTAATCACCAAGTGGTGGTATTAGAACTTTTAAAGATAAATATTCAGGTTAAAGAGGTACTCTAGGAAAAATCATCATTTGTCATCTTAAAGTTTGTTTTAAACTGTCAGCACAATTTTTTTTTTTTAATCAGGGCAGTGCTTGGAGAAAAACAGCTGTCTATTCTTTGAAGTTCTCCTTTGATTATAATAAATTATGTGTCAATGCTCCTGCAACATTTTAAGCTTATTGGAGTAGATGCTCAGCTTTAGTTTCAAGTGACATGTTTTAGATTTATGAAATAAATCTTAACTTTTTCTTAATTGCTTATTATACTAGTGCTCACTTGCAAAGTGAGCTGGGTTTTGCTGTTATTCTATTCTCTTTTCTGTCTCTTCTGTCCCACCCAATTATGAAAAGGAGGAAATACAGTGTTTTTTAAATCTCCACATGATTTACTCCCTATTTGGTTACTGTTGTTAAGAGTAGTCATGTACTTCAGAAAACTGATAAGATGTTGCAATCTCAAGGAGGTATTTGAGACTTTCTATAACAATGCTACCATTGTGTGCCTGTTTGTATTGTCTGGTGAGTGTCCATTTAAAGTCTCTGCTATTTTGCTATTGCGTTTTTTTGGGAAAGGGTGGGGAGAAGCTTGTTAATTCTTTGCCTTCCCAGCAACTTTGAAAATAATAGTTAGGCATTTTAACTACAGTCTGCATTGCAGAAGCACTACGCTCTTGGATTTCCTGATGATTTGAAACAGCAGGTTGTTTCTTTCTCCACCTGTTGTCTTCCCCTCTCTCCCTCTACCTCCCTTCCCCTCCCTCTGTCTCTTTCCTTCTCCTTCCCACTCCCTCTATTCCTGCCTCTCTCCCTATCTCTGTCTCCCTATCTCATCTCTAATGCATTTTGGAAATGAGGTTGAAGAGGGGAGCTAACAGAGTTTGATTTTGTTTTTCTTAGAATGAAAATAAAGCATTAAAAAAAAAAAAAAGAATCACAGCTTTTTCTGATACAGGTTACTAGGTATTGTTTTTGTTGTCGTGTGCTGATTCTGACTCATAGTGAACCTGTGGAACAGAGTGAAACTGCCCCATGAAGTGACTGGTAGGTTCGAACCTCAGACCCTTTAGGTCAACAGTCAAGCGCTTATCCATTGCGTCACCGGCACTCCTTTTCTAAGTATTAAGCAGCTCAAATAACTCAGCTGTGGTAGTTACAACTTTACAAAGTGAAACAAACATTTTAGTCCTCACTCCCACTGGGTTAACTGCACCCTTTCACAATGAGATTGACATTACTAATTGCGAAGGATCTTTTCAACACTTAGAAATGCAAAGTCTATTATTATTGGAAATAAAAATGCCAACCTGATTTCTTGCTGGCCATCAAAGACATCATTTATTAATGACAAAACTGTATTTTGCTAGGCACACACACAGGCAGCGTCTACACAGCCCATTAGCATTTGCATGCGTAAAGAAACCTCTTCTCTATCCCTGATTTAAGACTGAGGATTCCAAGTAGACTTTAATCCTTACACTGTTCAGTGTAGTTATACAATAGGATCTGCTTATTGGACTATTTAAATTTAGTGAATATAATTGAGGGGAACAAATACAAAAAGCAAATGAGTGAAGAAATGTCAGGTGTATTGTTTGTAACCTGCAGACCTCTTCACTTATCCTGATAAAGCACTGGTAGCTGGGTATTCTGCTAAGGTTGAGTATGCCCCCTTCATAATTTCAAGTTTTAGGAAAATAGACTGCCAGAATGCTGAAGTAGGAACGGGCCCACTCTCCCTGCCTCCCCACCCCCTGTCCGGCTGGTACCACTCATGGCTGAGGACCCCAAAAGCCTGCTGTGGTCACAGCCTTTACATGAAAGCCCATAGATTGATCGTTGATGTAAACCCTTCCAGCACAGTGAGTGTGAAAAAGCATTGAGCTGTGCACAGTGGGCACAGCATTTCCTTAGGCTAGTGACATTATCAGTTGGAGTTCCTGTCAGTAACTCTGGGAATTGTGGGAGGCCACACTGAGGTGTACTACATCTGTTTTTGCTCTGTATGGGAACCTTATTTTCAATAAGATTTTGTCTCTTTGCCTAATAACATCAGGAACTTCATTGTCTGTGCCCATGTGCATGCATGTGTGTCAATTTCTTGGGCTACTTAAACCTTGATAGATAAGGTAGATGGATTGAAATCTGCATATCTGAAATTTGGTATAGGAACATGTGAGATAATTGCTAATCAGTGGAAAGATGATTTAGGGATGGCCAGCATTGATACGGGAGCTCTGGTAGCATAGTGGCTAAGACACTTGCCTACTAACCAGACGGCTGGGGGTTCAAACCCACCAGCCATTCCTCGGAAGGAAGGTTGGGCAATCCTACTTCCATAGTGATACTGCTTCAGAAACCCAAGGAGGGGTCGCTATGAGTCAGGTTTGACTCGACGGCACATAACAACAACAACAACAGCATTGATACACCACAGGGCTTTATTCAAGGGTCAGAGGATTTCCCTTAGAAATAGAAGGCCCATCATCCTTCCTTCCTTGACATCCTCCCTCTTAGGCTTCAGCCAGAGCTTCACCCAAGAAGTGTTTCCTTAGTTTTCCTTTCTTCATCCTATTGAAAATTCTCCAGGAAAACAAGTCAAAGGAACATGACCCCCTGAAAAATAGTCTGCTTGGGAACAACCTTCAGCTGGGGATGGTGATCATTACAAGGCCCAAAGTAATATACTGTGGGAGCTCTGGTAGCTAATGCCTAAGGCACTTGACTGCTAACCAGAAGGCTGGTGGTTCAGTCCCACCAGCCACTCCTCGGAAGGAAGGTTGGACAATCTACTTCCGTAGTGATACCGCCTCGGAAACGTAAGGAGGCGTTGCTATGAGTCGGGTCTGACTTGACGGCACATAACAACAACAGAATTTATGTGACCATGCTGGCTTCATGGTGGGTGGGTTTGGATGGCTTTGTGATTCACTACAAATCACCTGTTTGCCTCAAAAATTCCCCTTTCACAAATTCCCCTTTCACAGTAAATTATCTTTCTTAAAGATACACATAATCGTTACCATTTTTCAAAAAATAAAAATTTCCTTGTAGAAATATTTCTGAAGTCTGTTACTATAAAATCTTAACTTTTTTTCCTCCTGTAAATTATCATTACCTGTTTTTAATGGATGTTTTCCCCATTATTTATCTTCCAGTGGCTATAAAATGCAGTAAAAACAAATCTAGTCCCCACGAGGCTGTACAAGTGCTTTCATCCATTCGACTCAATTTACGGGGCTTGTTATCTAAAGCAAAGGTGAGATTTTAATGTGAATCAATTAGAATTGTCATATAGAAAAAGTCTTCAATGTCAGCTTACTGTTCTTAATTCTTCTTTTAAATCAGTAATAATTTTAAGCCATGTTATAATTTAGAGAACAGCTCTGCTGTTGAGAATATTATTGGCCCAATGGCTTCTTGTTGCCATTATTGTCATCGTTACTCACTGTCAGGTTGGCTCCCAACTCATGTCATTCCTGAGCACAACGAGATCATAACTTTGTGATCCATACGGTTTCCTTGGCTGACTTTCAGAAGCAGACAGTCAGGCCTTTCTTCCTAGCAAAAACACCCTAAATGTGAGTAACTTAGGAGTCTTAGAAGTTAAAGTGTGTGATTCAGACCCTATTGTTCTTTCTGAATTAAACCGTGCTCTTTACTATCCCTTTCCCACAGTGTAGCATACATGCAAAGGGTAAATTTTCTGATTTTGATTTATACAACTAATCCTGACTTATTGACTATTCCATTACCTGATATTTTGTGTTTATTATTGTAGTAAAAAATCTACTATCCAACTATTTTACACATTAATGTTTATCTGCCAATAACAAATGCCAAGGTATGAGGCAAGGGTAACATTTTGACTGATAAGGTTGTGGCAACTTAGCTGGGGCATGATTCTCAATGGTTTGCCAGTTATTTAATGATGAAATTTGGCAGTCGTGTCATGATGTAACTTGGCAGTTATGTGATGATGTAGTCATCTTCTATTTTTGCATAACGATCTGGTGTTTGGAACCTAACCATGTGGGTAAGTGAGGAGTGGTTGTACTTATTTCAGTGTGTGTTAGAAAAAGTATAGCTAGCACATTAAATCTATTTTATGGATATTATTGCTTATTATCATTTTAACAGTAGTCATAGAATGTTTTCTTTAAAAACACTTTCATTTAAGTAAAAGCAGTATTAAATAGGTAGTATATGGATTTGACAAACAAGTGTTAAGGTGTATGAGTAACTCAAGTTTGACCACTAAAATATACCATCAGTGCTCCAGGAGCTTTTTGGAAGAGTGAATTCCTGGGCTCTCTCCCAAACAGAAAGAACTCTGGTAGCATATTGGGTAAGGCATTTGGCTTCTAATAGGAGGTTGGCAGTTCAAATCCACCAGCTGCTCTGCAAGAGGAAGATGAGGCACTTTACTCCCATAAAGATTTATAGCCTTGGAAACCCGGTAGGGGTCACTGTGAGTCAGAATCAACTTGATGGCTGCATGTTTGGTTTTTCAGTTTGGCTCCCAAACCAATAGAAATTCAGGGCTGGGTAGTGCCTGGGGAATCTGTATGAAATTTTGTAGGCAATTCTAATGTGCGGTTAGGTTTGGACTAACTCTTTGGGCATGGAGTTTACAATGGATATAACTGGTAGCACGACTTTATACTATCTTTTCTTATCTTTGCTTGCTTTCACTATTTAATCTTGGGTTGCAAACTAGTTTTGTTTCTCTTCTGAGAGCATTCCTGTAGCCCATGGATCCCACTTCTGGTCATGTGTGAAGAAAGTGTTATTCCTCATCCTACATTGGTGGGTAGTGACTGGGGTCTTAAAAGCTTTCAAGCAGCCAACTAAGATGCAGCTAATGGTCTCCCATTGTTGAAAGCAAAGAAGAGTGCTAAAAAACAAGAACATTTGGAAGCAATCAGCCCTAGGACATGATGGCCCTCGAGACCAGAAGAACTAGATGGCTACCAATGCCAACCACTCAGGAAAGGAATAAATCTGGAGATCCTGGATAGAGTGGGAGGAAAAACGTGGAACAAAATCTAAAAACTCAATAATGACCAGAATTACTGGCCAGATGGAGCCTGGTGAGATCCCCAGTACTGTGGCCCTGGAATACATTCTGGGCCTGGAATAAAACTCACTCCTAGGGGTTGAGTCTTAGCCCATTAGTAAACAAGATGTACATGCAGACCACTCAACCCAGGGTGACACACCCACATATTCTATGGAAATGCATCCCTTGGAACAATTGACCATGGGGCACCAGAGGGGCAATGCAGGACACACAGGAGTGCATGACTATGAGGGGAAGGAGGGGGACTGGGTTACAGCTGGGGATAGTAAATGGGGAGTGAAACTAAATGTACATGTAATGTTGAATGTAAAACAAAACTCTGCTCTGTACACTTGCACCTAAAGCACAATTAAAAAAAAAAAAAAAAAACCTTTCTAGAGGGTTCCTTTTTATTAATAACTACATCTTTTCAAACCAGGGCTTCATTTTTACCTCTTTAGATAGTTAACTCACTTTACTATCTTAATTTATCTGTATGCTATAACCAGGTTTCTGTAGTCTACCCAGGAGCATGGTAATTATTACTACCCCATTTGCCGGCACAGCTTCAGAATGTTGTGTCTCAGCCAGCTGTAAGAGCTCTCTCCCAGAGAGTCAAAGCAGCCCGCTTCTTCTGTGAATTTCCTTCACAAAGTGGAAGGTAAATTTCCTAGTTTGGGTTAGATCATTGACCTATCAGTTATTTCTTTCATCAGGATATATTCCTGATTCCTGTGGTAACTGTTAGCAGCTACAGCTCCTTGTAATTTCTCTTTTTTGCATATTATAACACTGCTAAAGTGATCCCTTTTTTTGATTGATTCATATAGCAAAACCCCTTCTTATAGACTGTTTTTAAAGAAAGGAAATTTTGTTCTTATTGAGCATTTCAATCAACTTATATACAGCAGAACCATATTAAACCATTTTCTTGTCACTCAGCAAAACTGGATTCTTATCACTACTTAGGGTACTGTGGTATTTTTCGTTTTTCTCCATCCTTTCTGTCTATTGGGCATTCTCTGTCACCAGGCGCTTACTGAGAGTATCTGTATCAGCAGGACACTTTTAGGTCTGGAAGTTATTTTTCTCCCTGTGTATCTCTATAAAATTGAATAAATAGACTGAGAAATAAAAACATACAAATGAGAATTTTCAGTACTTAAAGAGCTTTACTCTAAAATATATTTGGCTGAAAGAGACCATTTATAACAGTGTATTTCAGATTTTTTTTTGTCAGACTCACAGTGAGAAACGCATTTTGTAGCACAACCCAGTATCTACTTATTATATGCATGCATGCATCAACAAATGTGTATGTACACATACAAAAGTTCATGTAACAGTACTTACTTTATCTGTTACTTAAATACACTCTGCTAGATTTTTCTCTTCTGTTCTCTTCTATAACATTTTTTCTGACTAATACATCTTGCAGGAGCTCTGGTAGCATAGTGCCTAAGGCACTTGACTGCTAACCAGAAGGTTGGCGGTTCAAACCCACCAGCCACTCCTGGGAAGGAAGGTTGGGCAATCTGCCTCAGAAACCCAAGGAGGGGTAGCAATGCTATGAGTCGGGTCAGACTCAACAGCACATAATTACGACAACAATACATCTTGCAACTCACTAAATTAATTTCTTAACCCAGTAATTTTAAAGTGTTTTTTAAATAATAGCCTTAAGAACGAGAATTGTTTGGGGAATTCTGTCTTGTTTCTCAAATTCTAGAGACTCTTCAAACTAGAAACATTGTTTGGGAATAGCTAGTGAAATGCAAAGAAAATAAATTTTTATATCTTAGTTATCTATACTGAAATACCACAGTGAGTGGCTTTAACAAACTGAAATTTATTCTCTCACAGTTTAGGAAGGTAGAAGTCGAAATACAGAGTGCCAGCTCGAGGGGAAGACACTGTTTTCTCCCTGTCAGCTCTGGGAGAAGTTCCTTGTCTCTTTTCAACATCTGTTCCTTGGAGATGTCCATGTGTCTTGATTCATTGTGTGGGGGGGGAACGGCATCTAGGAGCTTCTCAGCCCAAGGACCCCGAGTCCAAAGGATGCACTCTGTTTACATCTCTTCAGAGGGTGGTAATAAGGTCTCTCTCCCTCTCTGCTCACTTTGCTTTCCTTTTATCTCTTGTAAGATAAAAAGAGATGCAGGGCACACCCTAGGAAAACTCCCCTTATATTGGATTAGTGCTGCGACCTGAGTAAGGGTATTGCATCATACCCTAATCATTTTACAGCTGATTGACTAATCACATCAGATAATATCATGGAGAATGATTACATCATTACATAACTGCCAGTGAGAATCATGGCCCAGCCAAGGTGACACATAATTTGGAGAGGACATAATTCAATCCATGACAATATCCAAATCTTGAAAATCATAGAAAATTTAACCTAATGTACAAAAAGAAAAGAACTTATATAATGTTAAATGCCTTTTGTTTTTAATAAATATGAAATTATGATTTTATTAGTAAGCTAGTTCAATTTTCAACAAGTTTATATGCTAATTGATCATAATGTCCTTTTTTTTAAAAAAAAAAATATGATTTAGGTGGAGGTTTACAGAGCAAATTGATTTTGCATTCAGCAGTTCACACGCATTTTGTTTCATGACATTGATTGCAATCCCCATAATGTAACAGCTCTCTTTTCACTTCCCTCTGTAGTTACCTTTCCCTGTGTCCTTCCCTGTGCATTCCTGCTCTCTGAGCTATCTCCCTGTGCAAATGCTGTCCTTCTAATCTCTCAGGGTTGATTTCTCAAAGGAGTGTACCTACCTAGTGTAATTGTTTCCTTTTATTTTTTAAGCCTACAAACCTTGTAGGCTTGTCTGTTGTTTGGCTAGAAGCCATGTTGTTGTTGTTATGTGCCATCGAGTCACCCCGACTCATAGCAACCCCTCCTTGGGTTGCCGAGGCAGTATCACTACAGAAGTAGATTGCCCAGTCTTCCTTCCAAGGAGTGGCTAGAAGCCATAGGAGTGAACTAAATTCCAGGCCTGAAGGTTGATTAGGAGCCATAGTCTTGGGAGTTTCACCAGTTTCTATCAGACCAGTAAGCCTGGTCTTTTTTATGATTTTGAGTTTTGCTCCACATTTTTCTCCCACCCTATCCAGGATCTCCTATTTTGATTCCTTTCCAAATAGTTAACAATGGTTGCCATACACCATCTAGTTCTTCTGGTTTCAGGGTCTTGTAGGCTGAGGTTTGTATGGTCCACTAGTCCCTTGGACTAATTATTTCCATGTGACTTTGATTTTCTTCATTCTTCTTTGCTCTGGAGGAAGTGAGATCAATTGTTGCATCTTAGATAGCGGCTCACCAGCTTTCAAGACCCCAGTCACTACTCAGCAAAGTAGGAGTAGAGCAATGTTTCTGTGTAGTATGTTATGCCAATTGAGCTTTATGTCCCTGTAACATGGTCCCAAGTGCATGGGCCCAGTAGCTCACTCCCTCAAGCTGTTTGGCTGTGGCTAAGAAATTATCATAACTTTGCCCCCTGTTAGCTTTATTATATGTTTGGACATTCTTACTACACATACAAATACATATGTAGAAATACTGTCTGCAAAACTTATATACGGTCATGGGTATATTCCCTTTTGCCTGTCCATACCTGATCATTCAGCCTGTCTGCCTGTGGATCCACTTATAGATTAATGTTTATTTATTGTGTGTGTATGAAAGTGTTTACCTTTTTTGTCTATACCTCTTATGCACCTCTCTGTGTCTCCCTTTTCATTACTATTAAAGTGCTAGTCACTCACTTCTGGTATATTGCCTTTCCTTTCACCCAAATAAATACTTGTCTGTCACATATCTAGCAATTTTCCCTCTCTTCCCCTCCCATCTCTGGTAACATCAAAAATAGCTTCCTTCTATGTGTAAACCTTCCCTTGACTTTTTTCAATAGTGGATTCATAAAATATTTGGCCTTCTGCGACTGACTGATTTCACTCAGCGTAATGTTCTCCAAGTTCATCCATGTTATGAGGTGTTTCATGGATTCTTCATTATTCTTTAGTGTTGTGTAGTATTCCATTGTGTGTAGGTACCATAGTTTGGTCATCCCTTCATTTGTTGATGGGCACCTAGGTCGTTCCCATCTCTTTGGGATTGTGCATATTGCTACGATAAACATGGGTGTGCATAGATCTATTTGTGTCCTGATTCTTATTGCTTTAGGATATATACCTAGTAATGGGATTGCTTGATCAACTAGAATTTCTATTTCTAACATTTTAAGGAAGCACCATACCATTTTCCACAGTGGTTGTATCATTTCACAGTCCCATCAGCAGTGCGTAAGGGTCTCAGTCTCTCCACATCCTGGCCAGCGTTTATTTTCTGTGTTATGGAACTTAGCTATTATTGCTGGGATGAGATGATATCTCATTTTTGTTTTGATAGGCATCGCTGTAATGGTTAATGATTACAAGCATTTCATCATCTGTGTGTGTCTGCCTGAAAATCTTTTTGGTGAAGGATATGTAAATATCTTCTGCCCATTTTTTAATTGAGTACTCTTTTTGATGTTTTCTATAAATTTTAGAGGTTAAGTTCCTTGGCAGGTATGTCGTTGCCAAATATTTTTTCCCAATCTGTAGGTTCTCTTTTTACTCTTTTGGAGAGGTCTTTCAATGTACATAAGAATTTAATTTTTAGAACTTATCTAGTTTATCTTCTGCTATTTGTGCCTTTTTGGTAATGTTCAATAGTCTATTTATGTCCTGTATTAGGGCCCTGAAGTGCCCCTATTTTTTCTTTGATGAAATTTATAGTTTTAGGTGTTACATTTCAGTCTTTGATCCATCTGGAGTTAGATTTTGTGTATGGTGTGAGGCATGGATCTTGTTTCATTTTTCTGTAAATAGAAACCCAGTTTTGCCAGCACCATTTGTTAAAGAGACTGTTTCTTCCCCATTTAGTGGATTTTGGCCCTTTGACAGAGATCAGCTGACCATAGGTGGATGGATCTATTTCTAGGTTGTCAATTATGTTCCACTAGTCTTTATGTGTCTCTTGATGTACCAACACCAGGCTGTTTAGACTACTATGGCTGTATAGTAGGTTTTGAGATCAGGGAACATGAGACCTCTTACTTTGTTTTTTGCCTTCAGTAAGGCTTTTCTTATCCAAGGTCTCTTTCCTTTCCACATAAAATTGTTGTTGTTGTTGTTGTTGTTATATGCCGTCGAGTTGGCCCCGACTCATAGCGACCCCTCCTTGGGTTTCCGAGGCAGTATCACTACGGAAGTAGGATTGCCCAACCTTCCTTCTGAGGAGTGGCTGGTGGGTTTGAACCGCCAGCCTTCTGGTTAGCAGTCAAGTGCCTTAGGCACTATGCTACCAGAACATAAAATTAGTGATTGGTTTTTCCTTAAAGAATGCTGATGGAATCTGAATCAGGATTGCATTGAATGTATAGATTACTTTGGATAGTATTGACATTTTCATAAATGTACAGTTTTCCTATCCTTGAACATGGTATGTTCTTCTGTTAATGTAGATCTCTTATAATTTCTTGTAGTAGTGTTTTGTAGTTTTCTTTGTATAAGTCTTTTGTGTCCCTGGTAAAATTTTTTCCCAAGTATTTTGTCTTTTTGGTTGTTGCTGTTGTTAGATGCTGTAAAGTCAGCTCCGATTCATAGCAATCCTGTGTATTACAGAATGAAACATTGCCCAGTCCTGCACCAGCCTCACAATCCTTGCTGTACTTGAGCCCCTCATTACAGCCACTATGTCAGTCCATCTCATTGAGAACCTTCCCCTGTTGCACTAATCCTCCCCTTTACCAAGCGTGATATCTTTCTCCAGGGAATGGTCCCTTCTGACATCATGACTACACTAGGTGAGACAAAGTCTGGCCATTCTCACTTCCAGGGAGCATTCCACCTGCATTTGTTCCAGGACAGATTTGTTCATTCTTCTGGCAGTCCATGGTACTTTTTAGTATTCATCACCACCACCACAGCTCAAAAGTATGTTCGTTATTCATTTTCCAGTTTCCATATACATATGAAAAACAAAAAAACAAACTCACTGATGTGGAGTCAGTTTGACTCATATCAACCACTCCTTGGGTTTCTTAGGCGATATCTCCACAGGAGTAGATTGCCCAGTTTTCCTTCTAAGGAGTGGCTGGTGGGTTTGAACCACCAACCTTCTGGTTAGCAGTCAAATGCCTTAGGCACTTCGCCACCAGAGCTCCCATGTACATATGAGGCTATTTGAAAATACCATGGCTAGGATTATTTGATTATTTGTACCTTTGTCTTCAAACACACAATTTTGCTGTTTACTTTAAAGAGGTCTTTGGCAGCATATTTGCCCAGTGTAATACATCGTCTGATTTCTTGACTGCTGCTTGTGTTGATTGTGGAACCAAGCAATATGAAATCTTTGACAATTTCAGTCTTTTTTCTATTTATCATGGTGCTGCTTATTGGTCCAGTTGTGAGGATTTGTTTCTTTATGTTGAAGTGTAACCTGTACTGCACACTCTAGTCTTTAGTTTTCATCAGTAAGTGCTTCTAGTCATCTTCACTTTCAGTAAGCAAGGTTGTATCATTTGCATATCATAGATTATTAAAGAATCTTCTCCAATCCTGATGCCGCATTCTTCTTCATATAGTCCAGCTTCTCAGGTTAGTTGCTCAGCATACAGATTGAATAAGTATGGTGAAAAGATACAACCCTGACACACTCCCTCCTGATTTTAAACCATGCGTTAGCTCCTGGTTCTTTTAGAATGACAGCCTCCTCATCTATGTACAGGTTCCTCTTGAGGATAGTTAAGTGTTCTGAAATTCCCAATCTTCTCAAAGTTACCCATAATTTGTTATGATCCACACAGTTGAATGCTTTTGCATAGTGGATAAAACACAAGTAAACATCTTTCTGGTATTTTTTGCTTTCAGCCAAGATCCATCTGACATCAGCAATGATATCCCTCATTCAACATCCTCTTCTGAATCTTGCCTGCATTTCTGGAAGTTCTATATCAATATAATGCTGCAGCCATTTTTTAATTACCTTCAGCAAGATTTTACTTGTGTGTGATTTCGTTATATTGTTTGATAATTTCCACATTCTGTTGAACCTATTTTCTTTGGAATTGGTACAAATATAAGTCTCTTGCAGTCAGTTGGCCAGGTAACTGTCCTCCAGATTTCTTGGTGTAGATGAGTAAGTGCCTATAGTACAGCATCCATTTGTTGAAACCTCTCAATGGGTAGTCTGTCAATTCCTGGAGCTTTGTTTTTCACTAATTCCTTCAGTGCAGTTTTGATTTCTTCTTTCAATACCATTGGGTCTTGATCATATGCCACCTCCTGAAATATATGAGCATCGGCCAGTTCTTTTTGGTATAGTGACTCTGTGTATCCCTTCTATCATCTTTTTTTTTTTTGCAATGTTACTTCCCTTCCCTTCCCACCCCTGGTAACCAATAAAGAAAATTTCCTTCCATATATAAACCTTTCTTTAACTTTTCACAGTAATGAACTAATACAATATATGTCCTTCTTTGATTGACTTCTCTCACTCAACATAATACCCTCCAAGTTCATTCACGTTATGCAGTATTTTGTGGATTATACATTATCATATCATTAAGAAATAGGGTTAGTTTTACTTCTTGCTTATCAATTTGGATGCCTTTGATTTCCTTTTCTTGCCTTCTTGCCCTGGTTTGGACTTCCAATACAATGTTGAATAGAAGTGGAGATTGAGAGCATCCTTGTCTGGTTCCTGTTTACAAGGGGAATGGTTTCAGTCTCTCTCCAGTCTCTAACCTATGGTCTATCCTGGAGAACGTTCCATGTGAATAATGTTGGCTGCTGGTTTTGCATATATGCCCTTCATTATGTTGAGGAATGTCCCTTCTATTCCTGTTTTTCTGAGAGTTTTGATCAGGAATGGGTGTTGGAGTTTCTCAAATGCCTTTTCTGCATCAATTGATAGAATCATGTGTTTCTTTTCCTTTGTTTTATTTATGTGATGAATGACGTTGATTGTTTTTCTAATATTGAACCATACATACATACCTGGTATTAACCCCACTTGGTCATAATATGTTATTTTATTTATTTATTTATTTATTTTTGACATGTTGTTGGAGTCTATTGGCTGGGATTTTGTTGAAGACTTTTGCATCTATATTCATGAAGGATATTGTTCTGTAGACTTCCTTTTTAGTGGCGTCTTTGCCTGGTTTGGGTATCAAGGTTATACTTGCTTCATAAAATGAATTAAGGAGGATTCCATCCTTTTCTATGTTCTGGAATAGTTTCAGTAGGATTGGTGTCAGTTGTTCTCTGAACATTTGTTAGAATTTGCCAGTAAAACTGTCTTGGCTAGGTCTTTTTTATGTTCGTAATTTTTTATGACCTGTTCAATTCCTTCTTTTGTTATGGGTCTGTTCTACTTTTCTACCTCAGTCTGTTGGTTTAGGTAGGTGGATGTTTGTAGAAATCTGTACATTTCTTTTAGATTTTCAAATTTGTTGGAGTATAGTTCTTCGTAGTATCCTGATACTATCCTTTTAATTTCATTTGTTTCTGTTGTGATGTTGCCCATTTCGTTTCTTATTTGTGTTATTTGTATTTTCTCCCTCTTTTTCTCTGTTAAGTTTGCTAGTGGTTTGTCAATTTTATTAATCTTTTCAAAAAACCGACTGCTAGTCTTGTTGATTTTTTTTCAATCATCTTTTCTGTTTCATTTATTTCTGCTTGAATCTATTTTTTCTTTGGTAACTGTAGGCTTTTTTTTTTTTTTTTTTTTTTTTTTGCTGCTTTTTCTAGTTTTGGAGACATTGGGTTTAGGTGATTATTTTGGGTTTTTTTTTTTTTTTTTGATGTGTGCATTTTTGCTATAAACTGGCCTCTGATCATTATCTTTACCATGTCCCAAAGATTTTGGTATGTTGTGTGTTCACACTCATTTTATTCAAGGAATTTTTCAATCTCATTTTTTCTATTACCTAGTCATTTTCAAGAAGGGGATTATTCAGTTTCCATGTGTTTCCTCTTGTTCATTTCATCTTCCTATTGTTGATTTCTAATTTCATAGCATTGTGATCTGAGAAGATGCTTTGCAGTATTTCAGTGTTTTAAAATTTATTAAGGCTTGCTTTATGGCCTAACCTATGGTCTATCCTGGAGAACGTTCCATGTGCACCAGAAAAGAATGTATATTGTGCTGTTGTTGGGTGAAGGGCTTTATAGATGTCTATAAGGTTAAGTTGGTGGATTGTATTGTTTAGTTCTTCTGCATCTTTGTTGATTTTCTTTTCAATTGTTCTATCTGTGATTGAAAGGGGTATATTAAAGTCTCCTCCTATGACTGTGGAGTCATCTGTTTGTCTTTTTAATTCTGTTAAAGTCTGATTTATGTATTTTGGGGCTCTTTCATTGGCCCATAGATATTTATTATGGTTATGTCTTCTTGTTCAATCAGTCCTTTAATCACTATATAATGTCCTTCCTCGTCTCTTATGATGGTTTTTGTCTTTGATCAGAAATTAATATTGCCACGCTTGCTCTTTTATGGTTTCCATTTGCTTGATAAATCTTTTTCCAAACTTTGATTTTTAGTCTCCTTTTTGTCTTTCTCTCTAAGTTGTGTCTTTTATAGATAGCATATTGATGGGTATGTTTTCTTATCCAGTCTGCAACTCTCCGTTTCTTGTCTTGGCATTTAATCCATTAACATTCAGTGTAATTATTGACAAGTATGAATTGGTTGCTGTCATTTTGTTACGTGTTTTTTCGTGACATCATCTGGCTAATGATTGCTGATTTCTTTGTTCCATATAAATTTCTGTGCTGAGCTTGTTTTATGAATTGTGTTATTATTTCCTTGGTTGCTATTGTTTTAGTATTTGCTAAATATTTGTGCTTGTCCTCTTACTTTGATGTGAAGTTCTGTCATTTTTCTTTGAGGTTAGTGATTTATAATTTTCTTTCCAAGTTTAAAACAGTTCATTCTATCTTGCAGTTGTCTTGACTTCCTCACCATTTAGAAGTTGTTTAACTATACATTTTTTCCCATCTTTTTGGTTTGTAATTGTCTTCATTTGTCAAATGATGTTTCTGGTTCCTTGTTTACAATCTTGCAGACTCATTTACTTTAGATACTTCCATAACTGGGTTAGTTTCTGGGTTATGTCATCAGGTGTTAATGGTCGGTTGTTGTTTACTATTGTTGGTTCTCTGCCAAAGACTCCCTTTGGCATCTCTTGTAAGTTTGGTGTGGTTTTAACAGATTCTGTTAATTTCTGCTTATCTGGAAATGCCCTAATTTCACCATCATATTTGAGGGACAGTTTTGCTGGGTATATAATTCTTGGTTGGAAATTTTTCTATTACAGGGGTTTATGTACACCATCCTATTGCCTTCTCACCTGCATGGTTTCTGGAAAGAAATCAGAGCTTAGTCTTATTGGTTGACCATTGTAGATAGCTTTTTGTTTTTCCCATATTGCTTTCAGGATTCTTTCTTTGTCTTTGATTTTGGTGAGTTTTATGATGGTATGTCTTGGTGATTTTCTTTTGGGATCTATCCTGTTTGGGGTTTGTTGGACTTCTATAATGGATATATTCTCATCTTTCATCATATCAGGGAAATTCTCTCCCAACAAATCTTTGACAATTTTCTCTGTTGTCTCTTCCTGTTCTGGAATTCTAATTATGTGTAGGTTATTCCTTTTGATGGTACCGCACATGAATCTTAGGCTTTCTTCATTTTATTCTGATCTTTTTTCTGATTGATCCCTTTTCAAAGAATGATTCAGGTATTTGTCTTCAGTCTCATTAATTCGGTCTTCCATTTATTCAGTTCTACTCATTCGCCTGTTAAATATGTTGTCTATTTCTGAAAATTAAGTATTAATCTTCTGGATTTCTATCAGTAGATTTTTTATCATTTCTAATTTTTCATTTATTTTGTCGTTTTGTTCTTATATTGTCTTACAAAATTGTTCTATGGTTTACTCTTTGTTTTCCTTAATTTTGTCAGTGTCTTCTCTGATCTTTTTCTCAGTCCATCGAATATACCTAAATATAATTCTTTTGAATTCCTTATCAGGGAGTTCCAGTGCTGCTTCTTCCTCAGGGATGTGTTCTGAGTCTGTATCCTGTGGCCCCTTGTTTCTCTTGCTTTATCTTGCGTCTTTGTGTGGACTCTGATGGTCTGTTGTCTCTGAGACATGTGACATTTTTGTGTTTATTAATTGGTGATTGTACATTGGAGTGATTCACCCAAGATTTCCTTTTTTAATTTTGTTTGGATGTTATCTGAGTAAGCAGGGTACTGTGCTCCTCTATTCACTAGTTGGCAGCACTTTATGCACTCACCACCTATCTCCTTTCCAGTCATCAGCCTCCTGTATGTCCATGGTGTCCTTGACAAGCAGAGCTTATTCTTAGGTCCCCGCAATCTGAATGAGAATGCTGTCACTTTAAATATCCAAAATGGCCACCGCTTGTAAACATTCAAGATGGCTGTGCTCTTCATGCATCCGAAAGTCCACAGCTCAGTTTGTCTCCTTCTTTGCTGTTTCCCTTTTTAGTTATCAGCCACCAGCACAGTCATCCATGCAGCCCTTGTCTAGCAGGGCCGATTTTTATGCTAATTATCAGGTCCATACACCACTTGGAAATATTCAGGCTGACTGTGCCATCAGGAGAGTTGATAGTCCTCATCTTTGTTTGTCTCCTTATTCACTGTTTTCATTCAAGTTCTTCTACTGGTTGTTATTTAATCCACTTCTGTATCCTTCCTTTCAAAGTTCAGGGCTCCAGGATTATCTTCGGTATCTGTGTCAGTTTGGTTTCTCTTTTCTTTGTTGGAGAGGGTCTGTTAGCTTGTCTGCCTGTTTTGCCATCTTCCTGGAAGTCCTCTTCTTCCATCTACTTTTGATGTTTCCTGCATCATTCAGTATTTTGCCCATAGACAAATTTAACAACGGAAAAGAGGGAGAGAATACAAATAACACAAATAAGAAATGGGCGACATCACTACAGAACCAACTGAAATTAGAAGGATAATATCAGGATACTATGAAGAACTATACTCCAACAAATTTGAAAATCTTGAAGAAATGGACAAATTTCTAGAAACACACCACTTACCTAAACTAACACAGACTGAGCTGGAAAAGTTGAACAGATCCATAACAAAAGAAGAAATTGAATAAGTCATACAAAAAATTACCAACTAAAAAAGTCCTGGCCCACACAGTTTCACAAGAGAATTCTACCAGACATTCAGAGAAGAACTGACACCACTCCTACTCAAACTATTCCAAAGCATAGAAAAGGATGGAATCCTCCCAAATTCATTTTATGAAGCAAGCATAACCTTGATACCAGAACCAGGCAAAGACATCACTAAGAAAGAAATCTACAGACCAATATCCTTCATGAATATAGATGCAAAAATCTTCAACAAAATCCTACCCAGTAGATTCCAACAACCTATCAAAAAATAATTCATTATGACCAAGTGGGGTTCATATCAGGTATGCAAGGATGGTTCAACATTAGAAAAACCATTAACATCATCCACCACATAAAGAAAACAAAACGAAACAAAAAAACCACATAATATCAATGTAGAAAAGACATTTGATAAACTCTGTTTTAATACCCATTCCTGATAAAATTTATCAACAAAATAAGAATGGAAGGGACATTCCTTAACATAATAAAGGACATATATGCAAAATGAACAGCCAACATTATTCTCAATGCAGAGAGACTGAAACCACTCCACTTGCAAACAGGAACCAGACAAGGATGCCCGCTATCACCACTTCTTTTTGACATTGTATTGGAAGTCCTAGCCAGGGCAAGACAGAAAGAAAAGGAAAGCAAAGGCATCCAAGTTGGTGAGGAAGAAGTCAAACTATCCCTATTTGCTGATGACATGCTCCTACACCTAGAAAACCCAAGAGACTCAGTCAAAAATCTACTGGTGCTAATTAAGAGATTTAGCATTGTGGCGGAATACAAGATCAACATCCAAAAATCAGTTGGATTCCTCTACACCAGCAAAGAGATTGCTGAAAAGGAAATAAGGAAATCAATACTATTTACAATAGCTATCCAAAAAAAAAATGCTTGGGAATAAATCTTACCAGGGACACAAAAGACCTGTACAAAGAAAACTATAA
>NW_006921641.1:2900179-2903520 GCF_000298275.1 Orycteropus afer afer | reverse complement strand
GCCTTCTGGTGAGCAGTCAAGTGCCTTAGGCACTATGCTAGAGAGATGCAAATCAAAACAACAATGAGATACCATCTTGCCCCAGGACTGGTAGCAAATTTCAACAAGACAGAAAATGACAAATGCTGGAGAGGATGCGGAGAGATTGGGACTCTCATACAGTGCTGGTGTTGGAATTAGAAATACCATTTGACCCAGCCACTCTATTACTAGGTATATATCCTAAAGGAGTGAGAGCCATAAAAAGAACAGATATATGCATACCCATGTTCATCACAGCATTAAGTACAATAGCGAAAAGATGGAAACAACCTAGGTGCCCATCAACAGAAGAATGGGTAACCAAACTATGGTACATACACACATGGAATACTATGCAACCCTAAACTATATCATAGAATCTGTAAAACCACATAATGTGGATGAACTTGGAGGACGTTATGCTGAGTGTAATAAGTCAATCACTAAAGGACAAATATTGTATTAGTCCATTATTGTGAAAAGTCAAGGAAAGGTTTATATATGGAAGGAAATTTTCTTTGTTGGTTCTCAGGGGTAGGAGGGGAAGGGAAGGAACACTGTTAGATAGGTAGAGAGACAAGTATTGATTTGGGTGAAGAGAAGGGCAGTGTACCAAATGTGAGTGATGAGCACAGTGACACTGAGAAAGAGGAAGACAGAGAGAGATGCATGGGATGTACAGATAGCAAAGATGAACCCTTTTGCACATAAAGTACAGCTTTGTCAGTGAAGGCAAACATTGATATACAGGTGAATAGATGGGTGGACAGGCTGAAGTATAAGGTATGTCTGCAGGGGGGGAGTGTGCCCTTGAACATATATAGGGTTGGAAGACAGTGTTTCTACAAGAATATTTGTATGTTCCTTAAAAATTTCCGGGTACAAAGTAGAGCTGACAAGGGACAAGGATTGTAGTCACTTCTTGGCCACAGCCAGGTACCCAGAGGGAGCAAGTACTCAGACCTGTGGGCTCAGGACCATAGTCCCAAGGGACATCAAGCTTCGTTGGTGTAACGTACTATACAAAAACATTGTTCCACATCCTACTTTGGTGAGTAGTTTGGAGCAGCAGGATCCAGGTAAGTGGTGGGAGGCAAGACAGGCCCTAGCCCCCTAGAGCCAGGAAAGGGAGGGAATAGAGTGGCCAGGGACCACAGGAGCAGTAGGATCCAGGTAAGGGGCAGGAGGCAAGACTAGGCCCCATCCCCCTACTGCCAGGAAAGAGAGGGAGCGGAGCGGCTGGGGACCACAAAGTGACAGGTTCCAGGTAGGAATTAGGTAAAGGGAGGGCACAGAGGTTTCCAACAGCTAAGGGAGACAATCTTGCCTGTCAGTTTGTCATCCTGTGGGGTTTGTACATTGCTGGGAGGCTTGAGGCTGTACCACCAGTGTTTCAAACGCCAGCAGAGTTGCACATGGTGCACAGGTTTCAATACAACTTAAAGACTAAGACAGACTAGGAGAAATAGGAAGCCATCTACTTCTCAAAAATTGGCCAGGGAAAACCTTACGAATAGCAGAGAAACACTGTCTGATACATTACTGGGCAACTTTATGAATACCTTGGAAACACTGCCCGACACAGTGCAAGAAGACGAACCCCTTGTGTCAGAAGACACTCAAAATAGGACTGGGAAAGAGCTGCCTCATCAGAGTAGAACCAACTTTAATGATACAGATAAAAGTAAGTCTTTCAGGACCTCCGTGGGCTGACATGGCATGAATCAAATTGAGGAGAAACAGCTGGAAACTTCATTAATAATTGGAACAAGGAATGTATGAAGTAGGAATCTAGGAAAATTGGAAGTTGTCAAAAATGAAATGGAACGCATAAAGATTGATATCCTAGGCATTAGTGAGCTGAAATGCACTGGTTTTGGCCATTTTGAATCAGACAACCATGATCTACTGTGTCGGGAATGACAAATTGAAGGAGAATGGTGTGGCATTCATCATCACAAAGGAAGTTTCAAGATCTGTCCTGAAGTACAAAGCTGTCAGTGATAGGATAATATCCATACATCTACAAGGAAGACCCGTTAATACTACTATTAATTCAAATTTAAATACCAACCACCAAAGCCAAAGATGAGGAAATTGAAGATTTTTATCAACTTCTGCAGTCTGAAATTGACCGAACATGCAATCAAGATATGTTGCTTCTCACTGGTGATTGGAATGCAAAAGTAGGAAACAAAGAAGTATCACTGGTAGTTGGAAAATTTGACCTTGGTGACAGAAATAATGCTGACGATAGCATGATAGAATTCTGCAAGACCAGTGACTTATTCATTGCAAATACCTTTTTTCAACAACACAAACAGTGGCTATATCCGTGGACTTCGCCAGATGGAGTACACAGGACTCAGATCAACTACATCTGTGGCAAGAGGAGATGGAAAAGCTCAATATCAAGGCCAGGAGCTGATTGTGGAACAGACCATCAACTGCTCCTATACAAGTTCACCTTGAAGTTGAAGACAATTAAAACAAGTCCACGAGAGCCAAAATATGACCTTGAATATATCCCACCTGACCTTAGAGACCATCTAAAGAGTAGACTTGATGCATTGAACACCAGTGACCAAAAACAAGAAGAATTTGTTGGATGACATCAAGAACATCATCCATGAAGAAGCAAGAGGTCATTAAAAAAACAAGAAAGAAAGAAAAGACCAAAGTGGATGTCAGAAGAGACTGAACCTTGCCCTTGAGCGAAGAGTAGCTAAAGCAAATGGAAGAAATGACAAGATAAAAGAGCTGAACAGAAATTTCAAAGAGCAGCTCAAGAAGACAAAGCCAATTACTATAATGAAATGTGCAAAGACCTTGAGTTAGAAAACCAGAAGGGAAGAACACACTCAGCATTTCTCAAGCTGAAAGAACTGAAGAAAAAAAATGTAAGCCTCGAGTTGCAATATTGAAAGATTGTATGAGCAAAATATTGAATGATGCAGGAATCATCAAAAGAGGATGGAAGGAATACACAGTGTATTGGTACAATACACATTGTACCAAAAAAGAACTGATCGATCTTGATTCCATTTCAGGAGGTGGCATATGATCAAGGAGCATTGCTATTGAAGGAAGAAGTCAAAGCTGCACTGAAAGAATTGGCAAAGACATCTAGATGCAATGATGGGTCTCTACTCGTCCAGAGCAAAGCAGAAGGAAGAAAACCAAAATTCATGGAAACAGTTAGTCCTAGCTCCTGATACACCATCCGATCTGCATCCTATACGACTTTGAGACCAGAAGAACTAGATGGTGGCCAGCTACCACTGTCATCCACTTGGAAGGGGATCTTTGTAGGAGATCCT
>NW_006921641.1:2895815-2899962 GCF_000298275.1 Orycteropus afer afer | reverse complement strand
ATGGACACAGGGAAGAGGTACTATTGGGAGGAAGTGGGAGGGGAGCTGTTGCATTGTGGTAAACTGTGGTCAATGTCATGAGACAAAGTATATGTAAACTGCTGTATGGAAAGTGAATTTGCTCTGTAAACCTTTACCCAAATCACAATAAAAAAGAAAGAAGGAATTGGCAAAGAACAGGGCTCCAGGAATTGACAGAATACCCATTGAGATGTTCCAACAAATGGATGCCCCACTGGAGGCACTCACTCGGTTATGCCAAGTGGTTTGGAAGACAGCTACCTGGCTATCTGACTGGAAGATATCCATATTTGTACCCATTCCAAAGAAAGGTGATCCCACAGAATGTGGAAATTATCAAACAATCTCATTAATATCACACACAAGTAAAATCTTACTGAAGATAATTCAAAAACAGTGGCAGCAATATATTGACAGAGAACTTCCAGAAATGCAAGCTGGATTCAGAAGAGGACGTGGAATGAGGGATGTCATTGTTGATGTCAGATGAATCTTGGCTCAAAGTAAAGAATACCAGAAAGATGTTTACTTGTGTTTTATTGACTGTGCAAAAGCATTTGATTGTGTGGATCATAACATTGTGGATAACATTGAGAAGAATGGGAATTCCAGACCACTTAACTGTACTCATGAGGAACCTGTACATAAACCAGGATGCTGTCATTCAAACAGAAAAAGGGAACACTGCATGGTTTAAAATCAAGATGGGAGTGGCTAAGGGTTGTATCCTTTCACCATACTTATCCAATCTGTATGCTGAGCAAATAATCTGAGAAGCTGGACTATATGAAGAATGTGGCATCAGGATTGGAGGAAGGAATCATTGATAACCTGCGATACACTGATGACACAACTTTGCTTGCTGAAAGTGAGGATGACTTGAAGTACTTACTGATGAAGATTGAAGAATTCAGTCTGCAGTATGGATTATATCTCAAAATAAAGAAAACAAAAATCCTTACAACTGGATCTATAAGCAGCATTACGATAAATGGAGAAAAGATTGAAATTGTCAAAGACTTCACATTGCTTGGTTCTACAATCAATGCCAATGGAAGCAGCAGTCAGGACATCAGGTGACATACAGGACTGGGCAAATCAGTTGCAAAGGACCTTTTTCAAGTGCTGTAGATGTCTCCTTGAGGACTAAGGTGTGCCTGACACAAGCTATGGTATTTTCAGTCACCTCATATGCATTTGAGAGCTGGACATTGAATAAGGAAGACCAAAGAATTGATGCTTTTGAGCTGTGGTGTTGGGAAACGATGCTGAAAGTACCATGGACTGGTAAAAGTACTAACCAGTCTGTCCTGTAGGAAGTGTAACCAGAATGTGCCTTGGAGGCTAGAATGGCCAGACTTTGTCTCACCTGTTTTGGTCATGTTGTCAGAAGGGACCATTCCCTGGAGAAGAATGTCATGCTTGGTAAGGTAGGGGTCAACCAAAGAAGGGAAGGCCCTCAGCGAGATGAATTGACACGGTGGCAGTGGCGATGGGCTCAAGTAGGGCAAGAACCATGGATCTGGCTCAGGACCAGGCGGTGTTTTGTTCTGCTGTTCATAGGGTCACTGTGAGTAAGAAATGACTCAATGGTGCCTAATAACAGCAACAACTTTGGTGAGTGGCAACTGGGATCTTCAAAGCTTACAAGCAACCATCTAGATGCAACAATGGGTCTCTCTTTGTCCAGAGCAGAGAAGGATGAAGAAAAACAAAGATTCATGGAAACAATTAGTCCAGGCAACTGGTACATCATGCAATCCTCAGCCTATACGACTATGAGACCAGAAGAACTAGATGGTGCCTGGCTACCACCACTCAGAGGGGGACCTATGTAGGAGATCCTGTATAGAGTGGAAGAACAATGTAGAAAAAAAACACAAAAATCATTTGAAAATAAAGGGACCAGGTTTGCTGGTCTGACAGAGCCTGATGGAACCATTGAGACTATGGCCTCTAGCTGTCCTTCAGGTCTGGAATTGAACCCACACCTGTGGCTTCCAGCCAAACAAAAGACAAGCATATGAGGTGACATTTACACTAGGTAGATATACTCCTTGGAGAGAACAATCATGGGAGAATAGAAGGGCTGTGTATGCACAGGGATATAACTTCTCCATTGCCTCTTTCCACAGATATAGTTGATCTGATTCCTGTGTGTTCCACTCAGCAAGATCCATGTGTATAGCCACTGTTTATGTTGTTAAAAAAAGATACTGCAATGAATAAGTCACTGGTCTTGCAAAATTCTATTATGTGATCTCTGGCACCATTTTTTTTTTTTATCACCAAGGCCATATTTTCTAACTATCTGTGAGTCTTCATTTCCAACTTTCACATTCCCACCACTAGTAATAATACATCCTGATTGCATGTTTGTTCAATTTCAGAATGTGAAAGTTAGTAAAAATCTTCAATTTCCTTGTCGTTTGCTTTGTGGATGTTAAGTAAATTTGAATAATAGTAGTATTAACTGGTCTTCCTTGTAGGCATATGGATATTATGCTATCATTGACAGTGTTGTACTTCAGGACAGATCTTGAAACACTCGGTGATGATGAATGCTGCATCTGTACTCTTCAGTTTGTCATTCCCGACTTAGTAGATCATATGGTTGTCCGATTCAAAATGGCCAAAACCAGTCCATTTCAGCTCACTAATTTCCTAAAATACCAGTCTTTATGTCTTCCATTTCATTTTTCACAATTTCCAATTTTCCTAGATTCATGCTTCATACATTCCAGGTTCTGATTATCAATGGATATTTGCTGCTGTTTCTTCCCATTTTTAGTCATGCCACATCAGCAAATGGAGGTTCTGAAAGCTTTTCTTCATCCATATCATTAAGGTCGACTCTACTTTGAGGAGGCAGCTTGTCCACAGTTGTATTTTGAGTCCCTTCTAACCTGAGGGGCTCATCTTCTAGCACTATATTGGACAGTGTTTCAGGGCTATTCATAAAGTTTTCCAGCAATGTATCAGACAGTGTTTCACTCCTATTCATAAGGTTTTCACTGGCCAGTTCTTTGAGAAACGGATGACCCCTTTCTTCTAAGTCTGTCTTAGTCTGGAAGCTCCACTGAATCCTACCCACCATGGTTGACCCTGCTGGTATTTGATATACCAGTGCATAGCCTCTAGCTTCACAGCAGCACTCAAGCCACCACAGTATGACAGAAGAACAGACAAATGGTGGGTCTTTTTGGTAGCTGTTGTAAGTGGTATTGTTTTCCTTATTTCCTTTTCGGACATCTCTTTGTTGGTGTACAGGAATCAAACTGATTTTTGTATGTTAATCTTGTATCCTGGCACTATGCTGAATCTTTCAATTAGTTCCAATAGTTTTCTTACTGAGTCTCTGAAATTTTCTATGCATAGTATCTTATCATCTGCAAATTGGGATAGTTTGACTTGTTCCTTACCAATTTGGATGCCTTTGATTTCCCTTTCTTGCCTTCTTGCCATGGCCATGGCTTCCAGTACAGTGTTGAATAGAAGTGGTGATAGAGGACATCTTTGTCTGCTTCCCATAGGCAAGGAGAATGCTCTCTATCATACTGTCTTATGGCCTGTACAATAAATGTTAATAACCAACAGTTTCCTACTAAGTTTTAAAATATGTTTTTCTATCTTTATATATGTTCTACTTGCTTATTCTTTTTTAACAAAATACCTCCTTTTTTTTTCCCATATCTCCGTGTAGAACTTTTTCTTATAAGTTATTGCCTTTGTGTAAATTTTATATACATGATTTAAATAGTCTTGTCTATGCAGTTTGTGCATACTTCCATATTGTAAAAGATTTTTAAACATGGAAAAGGAAGCCTTAAAGCATTCTCTGCCTTTAGGTTTTAGTTCTATCTATTTATTTATCTATCTATCTATTTATTTATTTATTATTGTGATTTGGGTGAAGATTTACAGAGAGAATTCACTTTCCATACAGCAGTTCACATACACTTTGTTTCATGTCATTGACCACAGTTTACAATGCAACAGCTCCCCTCCTACTTCCTCCCTATAGTTACCTCTTCCCAGTGGCCATCCCTCCATACTCACCTGTGCCCTGAGCTGTCTCCCTGTGCATAAGCAGCCCTTCCTTCTCCCATGATTGTTCTCTCCAGGG
>NW_006921641.1:2877029-2888212 GCF_000298275.1 Orycteropus afer afer | reverse complement strand
GTGGCTGCGATGATGGGCTCAAGTATAGCAGGGATTGTGGCGCTGGCGCGGGATCGGGCAGTGTTTCGTTCTGCTGTGCATGGGGTCGCTATGAGTCGGAACAACAACAACAACTCTGGAACTTTCTATAAATTACGTTTTCTAAGCTTTAGCTCCTCTTTATCTTGTAGGAACTGATGTAGATTCATTCAGATTTGCAAGAACTATAATTTTTATTTAAAAAATGCTACGTGGGCCCAAGTTACTTTTCTAAAGAGAGTTTTCTGTATTAATTACATCACACCAGTTTTTATTTCATTCTTTTACGAGGTGCTGTTCAAGGTATGACAACAAATTAATGTGACAAAGCACATTCTTGAAGTTCTTCATTCAAGTCAGTGTCCTTTGCTCCAAAAATCACTATGGGAAATGCTAAGCTTATTCCAGTGATTATACTACCACTCCGAGATTCTGGGACAAATCTGTGTTGGAAGTGCAGCTGGAATGGTCCTTGGAGGCAAGATTGGTCATCTCACCTGCTTTGGTCATATCATCAGAAGAGACTATTCCCTGGAGAAGATATCATGCTTGGTAAAGTGGAGGGTCAGCGAAAAGGGGGATGACCCTCCACAAGATGAAGTGGCACAGAGGCTGGAACGGTGGGCTCAAGTATAGCCATGATTGTGAGGATGGCGCACAATAGAAGTGTTGTTTGGTTGTTGTACATGGGGTCACTAAGAGTCATAGTTAATTCAACAGCACCTTACAATAACAACAGAGATCCCAGGGACTCCCTTTCTGGAATAGCTACAGAACCATTGTTTCATGTTATCTTTGATAGTAAGAGTAAATCATATAGTCCAGTCCAATTTAAAAAGATATATGGTAAACTGAGTAGTACCATTTCTAATTAAAACATACAAGCATATGCTTACACACAACATGGGTGTGCACAGATGCTTGTATTGACACAGCAGGCAGTTCCCCAAGAGGCATCTCAAAATATTTTAAGTCTCAGACGATTTATTTTATGGGAGTAGGGCATATTTTATTTTGCTAGATTGGTGTATCACTGTGTTTTTGCTTGCTTTTACCAAATTTTTATAATCTTTGTAATCTCTGAGCCTAAGCCAAAATAAGTTTTCTAATAAGCACCATGAAAAGATATGATATATATGAACTTGAATGTAAAATGTATTTATTTTTATTGCATACAAAACAAATGGTATAATGTCTGCTTATCCTCAAACCATCCTATGATACAGAAATGAATAACCAATTTCAAGGTGAACTTTGAAAAGCAGAACTCATTTGAATTTAAAGGCATGTTGTTTCGATTTATTGTTTGTTTCAGCTTGTACATTTCCAAGAAGGGGAATAAAACAAATGCTACCTTTGCTAGTATACCCACTGCCATCTAGTTGAGTTCCACTCATAGTGACCCCCCATAGCATTTCCAATGCTATATATCTTTATGGAAGCACACTGCCTCATCTTTCTCACGCAGAACAGTTGGTAGGTTTAGAAACATGGACCTTTTGGTTAGCAGCCTAATACCTTCACCACCACGCAACCAGAGTTCCTTTTATTTCTACTATAATGTCATATTATTATGCAAAAGATATTTTAATTCTGTATTGTTTATTTTAATGCATTTTATTGAAATATAATTTATGTACAGTGAAATACACATAATTAAAGTGACATGGGTCAATGCATTTCTTTTTTTTTTTTTTTTTGCAGTGTTTCCTCCCCTCCCCTCCCACCCCTGTCATCCAACAAAGAAAGTTTCCCTCCATATATAAACCTTTCCTTGACCCTCCACAACAACGAACTAATACTATATTTGTCCTTCTGTGATTGACTTATGTCATTCAGCACAATATCCTCCAAGTTCATCCATATTATGCGGTGTTTTGCAGACTCTACATTATTTTTAGTGCTGTATAGCATTCCATTATGTGTATGTACCACAGTTTGGTCATCCATTCTTCCACTTATGGACACGTAGGTTGTTTCCATCTTTTTGCTATTGTAAATTGTGCTGCAATGAACATGAGTGTGTATATGTGTTCCTGTCCTGGCTCTCACCTCTCTAGTATATATACTTAGTAATGGGATTGCTGTGTTAAATGGTATCTCCAATTCCAGCTTTCTAAGGAATCACCATATTGCTTTCTATTTTCTATATTGTTTATTTTAAAGAGATTTAAAAATTGTTTTGATAGTTTTTTTGTTTGTTTTTTATGTTGCAGCAACTTTTTATGGACATGGCAAGTGGAGAAATTTCCAGTGAGTTAGCTGATGAGATAGCAGCTATGGACACCCTAGTAGTAGAGCTCCAAGACCTAAGCAACCAGTTTCGAAACCAGTATTGACCGTGTTAGAAGCAGTTCCTGGAGAAGCTGCATTTACCTTCCGGAATTTCTCATACCTGTATATCTGAAACATGAGATTTCATTGTTTTAAATAAAGTTCTGTTTTATGGCTAACATTCTTGCTTTTGAGATGTTCTAAGCTTTCTGAAGTAAATAAGAGCTTCCCTGTTCCTTTCAGTCTAGTTATGGTTGAGTTCAGTATTTTTATTATTCTTGTATTATTTCTGCACAGAGAGCAAATAAATTATAGTTTGTTTTTTAGCTTGGGACTTATTCTCTCTCAGCCTAACATGAATTGGCTCATCCTTTGGAAAAATTTAGTCTAAACAGGAAAGAAAGTCACATATGACAACTTTGTGGAATCATTAGATCTATTGCTTTGTTGTCCAAAAGTGATAAAAGAGTAGATTTGATGATGGAAACCTTGATACTTCTTAAGATTTTGTGCTATGTCAGAAGGATGCGGGCTTGGCTAAACTGAAAATGTGGGTGTGGTTTAACTTCTAAATCTGGGAAATGCAAGAAAGAAATGACATACTCCCAATTTTCGCTCAACCATTAGCCACTAGTAACCATGCTGATCCTCCTTATTGTGTCTACTACCAGTCCTAAAGATGGTTGTTTATTAAGGTTATTTTGGGTGAAGACAGTTATAAATGATGCCATATTACAAAAATGCCAAACTGAAATGCTTTCTTAGTAATGTCTGTGGAAACAAACATTGAAGGCAGCAGCTGAGCCTCATAATTTGAGTACAAAAGTCATAGTGAGGAATTCTAAGTCCTGGCTTGGGTTGCTAAATATTGGGTCCCATGCATATTTCACTTGACCTTTGTTTTATTTCAATATTCTTACTTATAAAATGTGAATCATTTATTTCCCTAGCTTTTTTGTATATTTCAGCTGCCTTTGAAACTTTAAGAATACATAATCCACAAATACATAGTATTTTGAACATTAAAATTAAATCTTTAAGAAAAACTTTCATCAGTGAATTTACCCTTACTAGTACTAAAGGCTTTCTTTGCTTAAACACCTGCTTCTCTTTTTTATTATCATGCAAACCTAAAAGAATGTAGCCATATACCCCAGAGCAGTTTCTCTCATAGCAGAGAAACTGTGAGAAAGACCAGTAAAATGAAGTAGTAGTGTGAGTTAACATTAAGTGTCCACTTGAATCTTTTATGGAAGCCATTGAAGATAGGTGGGTGGATGGATGGGTAGATGGATGGATGGATGGATGGATGGTTGTAGGTGAAGCGAAGTTTTGAGATTAACTCTTTAAAAGTACCAAGCTGTGAACACCAGTGGAAAAATGGATAGAAGAAAATATTGAAAGAGGAGAAGATTTCAAGGATCAAATGGAAGTCTGGAGAAGGGTTTCTGCCTTGTTATAAGTTTTTACTTCTCAATTTGCTTTCCTTTGGCTTCAAGGTGGAAAGGCATAGGTGATTGTAGGCAGTTATAAACAAGTCAAAAAAAAATCCACTTCCTGTCTTGTTCTTGAATACTGTGCTGGACAAAAGTCTACAGGATGCTGCCTGCCCCATCCCCCCAAAATATGTGTTGGGATCCTAATCCCTGTTACTATTATATACCTGTCAATATAATCCCATTTGGAAATAGAATTTCATTTGTTATGTTAATGAGGCCATATTGGTGTGTAGCATATCCTAAACCTAATCACTTCTGGGTTACAAGGAGCACCATAGACACAGACTAGAACACAAATCGGGGAAGAGAAATGCTATACCATGTGAAGATCACCAAGGAACTGAGGAATGCTGGAAGAGGAGGATCTTCCTTCAGAGCTCACAAGGAGAAAGCTTCCACTAGAGCCAATGTCCTGAATTCAGACTTTTAGCCTCTTAAACTGTGAGAAAATAAATTTTTGTTCTTTAAACCACCCATTTGTGATAGCTCTTTTACAGCAGCACTAAGAAACTAACACTTTACCCAACACACACTTTTATTTTGGAATGATCTCATAAAAGAGAGCTATTAAATGGTGTCCTCCTTAGAAAGAGACCTGTTATATTTAATAATTATGTATGTGAATATTTAACATAACTGAATATATGTGTGAGTACTGTAGTAGAGTACGAACAGTAACAGTATCTGTGAAAACAGCCATATTACATTAACTAATGGATCTTTCCATCACTCATCTGCAGTTTGCCATACTCTGGTGGCTTGCATGTTACTGTGAGGCTGAAAACTATGCCTATATATCTATATCTATCTATCTATCTATCTATCTATATACACACATACATACTATATACCAGTGGGGTCACCTACGGTGGACAGTTTTCAGCAGAACTTCCAGGCTAAGAATAGGAAGAAGAACGTGACCAGGTCTACTTCTGAAAAAAACTGGCCACTCAAAACCTTATGAATAGCAGAGAAAAACTGTCTGATACAGTGCCAGAAGATAAGCCCCTCAGGTTGGAAGGCACTCATTGTGGCTGGGGAAGAGCTGCCTTCTTAAAGTAGAGGCAACCTTAAGGATGTGGATGGAGTAAAGCATAATTTCCTGATGTGGCTTAACTCAAAATGGGAAGAAAAAGCTATAAATATGCATTAATAATTGGAACATGGAAAGTAGGCAGTATGAATCTAGGAAAACTAGAAGTTGTAAAAATTGAAATGGAACACATGAAGATCAATATCCTAGGTGTTAGTGAGCTAAAATACACTAGTACTGGCCACTTTGAATCAGAAAATCATATGGTCTACTATGCTGCAAAAAATAAATTGAGGAATGGTGTCACATTCATCATCAAAAAGAACATTTCAAGATTTAAGTTCAGTGCTGTCAGTGTTAGGATAATATCCATCCGCCTACAAGGAAGACCAGTTACTACTACTACTATTCAAATTAATGCGCCAACTACTAAAGGTAAGATGAGGAAATTGAAGCTTTTTACAAACTTATGCAGTCTAAAATTGACCAAACATGTAATCAAGATGTATTGATAATTACTGGCAATGCAGAAGTTGGAAACAAAGAAGGATCCAAAAACCAAACTCACTGCCATTGAGTTGATTCCAACTCATAGTGACCACAGTGGGTTTACAAGGATGTAAATCTTTACTGAAGCAAACCGCCTCATCTTTCTTCCATGGACCAGCTGGTGGGTTCAAACCATTGACCTTTGGTCAGCAGCCAGATGCCTTCATCACAACACCACCAAATCAAAAAACCCGAACTCACTACTCTTGAGTCAATTCTGACTCATAGCGACCCCTTCTTGGGTTTCTGAGGCAGTAGCTCTATGGAAGTAGATTGCCCAGTCTTCCTTCTGAGGAGTGCCTGGTAGGTTTGAACTGCCAGCCTTCTAGTTAGCAGTCAAATGCCTTAGGCACTATGCCACCAGAGCTCCCACTATCCCACCAGAACTTCTTAAAGAAGGATCAATAGTTGGGAAATAAGGCCGTGGTGATAGAAATGACACCAGGGATTGCATGATACAATTTTATAAGACCAATGGCTTATTCATTTCAAATACCTTTTTTCAACAACATAAATGGCGACTGCATATGTGGATGCAATACACAGATGGAATACACAAGAATCAAATATGCTACATCTGTGGAAAGGGATAATGGAGAAGCTTCTATCAGTTAGAACAAGACTAGGGGTCAGCTGTGGAACAGGCAATCAATTGCTCATGTACAAGTTTTAAGTTGTAACTGAAGAAAATTAAAACAAGTCCATGGACCAAAATATGACCTTGAGTATATCCTACCTGGATTTAGATGCCATCTGAAGCATAGATTTGATGCATTGAACACCAGTGACCAAAGACCAGACAAGTTGTAGAGTGACATTAAAGACATTATACACAAAGAAAGCAAAAGGTCATTTAGAAGACAGTAAAGGAAGAGAAGACCAAAAAGGATGTCAGAAGAGACTGTCAAACTTGCCCTTGAATGGAGAGTAGCTAAAGTGAATGGAAGAAATGATGAAATAAAACAGCTGAAAAGATTTCAGAGGGCAGCTCAAGAAGACAAAGTATTATAATAAAATGTGCAAACACCTGAAGTTAGAAAATCAAAAGGGAAAAACATGTTTGGCATTTTGCAAGCTGAAAGAACTAAAGAAAAAATTCAAGCCTTCAATTGACATATTGAAGGATTCTGTGGGCAAAATATTGAACGATGCAGGAAGCATCAAAAGAAGATAGAAGAAATACACAGAGTCACTGCACCAAACAGAATTGATCCATGTTCAACCATTTTAATAGGTAGCATATGATCAAGAACTAATGATATTGAAGGAAGAAGTCCAAGCTGCACTGAAGGAATTGGCTTTAAGGCTCCAGGAATTGACTGAATGACCGTTAAGATGTTTCAACAAACAGGTACAGCACTGAAGGTGCTCATTCATTAATACCAAAAAATTTGGAAGACAGTCCCTGGCCAACCAACTGGAAGTGATCCATATTTGTGCCCATTGCAAAGAAAGGTGATCCAACAGAATGCAGAAATTATTAAACAATATAATATCAATCACAAGTAAAATTTTGCTGAAGATAATTTAAAAATGGTTGCAGCAGTATATCAATAGGGTACTGGCAGAAATTCAAGCCAGATTCAGAAGAGGGCATAGAATGAGGGATATCATTGCTGATGTCAGATGGATTGTGGATGAAAACAAAAAATACCAGAAAGATGTTTGCCTGTGTTTTATTGATTATTCAGAGACATTTGACTGTGAGGATCATAACAAATTATGGATAACGTGAAGAACAGGAATTCCAGAACACTTAATTGTGCTCAGGAGGAACCTGTACATAGACAAAGAGGCTGTCATTTGAACAGAAGAAGGGGATGCTGAATGGTTTAAAATCAGGATGGGTGTGCATCAGGGTTGTATCCTTTCACCAAACTTACTCAGTCTGTCTGCTAGGCAAATAATCTGAGAACCTGGACTACATGAAGAAGAATGTGGAATCTGGATTGGAGAAAGAGTCATTAACAACCTGCTTAAGAAATATGCAGATGACCCAACCTTGCATGCTGAAAATGAACGTTTGAAGCACTTACTGGTGAAGCTCAAAGACTACAGCTTTCAGAATGTATTGCACCTCAACATAAACTAAAATCCTCACAACTGGACCAATAAACAACATCACAATAAATGGAGAATAGATTCATGTCAAGATTTTCATTTTACTTGGAACCACAGTTAACAGCCATGGAAACATTAGTCAAAAAATGAAACAATGTATTACACTATGTATGTATTGCAAATGTGCTGCAAAAAACCTCTTTAAAGTCTTGCAGAGCAAAGATACCACTTTGAAGACCAAGGTGAGCCTGATCAAAGCTATGGTATTTTCAGTAGACTTATATGCATGTGAGAACTGGGCAATGAATAAGGAAAACTGTAAAAGAATTGATACATTTGAATTGTGGCATTGGCAAAGAATAGTGAATGTACTGTAGAGTGCTAGAAGAACAAATCTGTCTAGGAGGAGGTACAGTTGGAATGCTCTTTAGAAGCGAGAATGGCCAGACTTCGTCTCTCATACTTTGGTCATGTTGTCAGAAGGGACCAGACCCTGGAGAAGGACATCATGCTTGGTAAAGTAGAGGGTCAGCGGAAAAGAGGAAGACCCTCAATGAGATCAGTTGACACAGTGGCTGTGATGATGGGCTCAAGCATGGCAACAACTGTGAGAAACGCATGGGACTGGACAGTGTTTCCTTCTATTGTACACAGGGTTGCTATGAAACTGACTCAATGGTATCTTACAACAAAGGGTCTTTTGTGCCTCATACTGATATACTGTGGTTAAACACTTTCTATTTACAAATGCCTGATCTCTTTTGTTTTCTAGAATTAACACTTTTGTTTTCAGAACTGCCCTGTTTTATCAGTTAAAAAATAGAACAAATATGATCCTCTAATCTTAGTTGATGTAGTACAAAATTCCATCCTGATACTAATAGCTACAAGTTACTGAGTTCAGGGTCAGGAACACTAAGAAAAGAAAGAAGCAAGATTCAAAGACTGCTAAATTCTGCATTCTTTCTGCTTGCTATATTTGGGCTGGGAGAATCCTCCAGTGGTCAGCTGATTGCAGTCTTTGCTTTCTAAGAGTGAGTACTGGATGGTTTGCCTGTCATTGTTTATAAATTCATCGAAAGAGAGAAATTCTGTGAAATCTCAGTTAATAATAGCCTGTGGTCAATTAAGATTTAGTTTTGTTTTTTAGTCAGTCTTTTTCCAGAGAGGCAGCATAGTAAAAGGCCACTCTAATTGAGCAATTGTACTCTTTTACACTCTTAGAAGTTCTGGTAGTATAGTGCCTAAGACTCGACTGCTAACCAGAAGACTGGCGGTTCAAACCCACCAGCCACTCCTCAGAAGGAAGGTTGGTCAATCTACTTCCGTAGAGATACCACCTCAGAAACCCAAGGAGGGGTTGCTATGAGTCAGGTCTGACTCCATGGTGTATAACAACAACAACACATGGGTTAGCCATGATGAGTCAGGGACTAACTCAATCACAGCTAAGAACAACAACTGCAGAGGAGTGAAAATAATCCCCAGTGGAATAAGGGATCCCTGTTCTACATCCAATCCCAAACTCAGGAGGCTTGGCAAGTTGATGCTGATCTGGAAATAGGCAGTGTTGAGGGGTGGTGGGGAGAGTAGTGGGTTCAGAACTGCAGAATCCTAGAATGGACTTTAAGTGCCTTTGAGGTGGGCTTTTTGTTAAACAGAGCCTCAGTCAAGACTAGACCCTTCATGCTTTCATTGTTTCTGTTGAACTTGCTGTTAGTGTGGTATTCATAAGCAAAAGGTAAACAAGTGATATCCAGTATAAGTAGTAACTTGGATACATTCTGTTGTGCATTGGGTCGCTATGAGTCAGAATTGACTCAATGGCACCTAACAATATGTAGTAAATCTACCCACTTTTCCAGACTTAGTTCAGAGATTGTGACATGAGAAGAAGTGTGGCTAATTTGGGCTCCTACCCACTGCCATTGAGTTGATTTCTGACTCAGTGACCCTATAGTTTGGGCTATTTGTGACCATTTATTTTAAGTTATGATATAGATTAAAATCCTAGGTGATTCTAATGAAAAGTATTCCCCCCTTCCATTTCCTTCTTTATAACATCCAAATAAATCTATCCCACTGTTTAGATAAGGTCACTCTACTTTATAGGCCAAGAGTGAGGAATAAAACCTGAAAATGGACGCAGCACACTTCCTTTCTAGCTGTTCATTCAACAGGCACTAGTGAAATGGCAAAGAGCCTTTATTCAAACGAGAGGAGCCTGGCTGTGGTAACACAGATGGATTTTCGCAACATGCAGACATACGTATAAATAGATAGGTTTCAATTAACAAGTAGCTTATTCAGGCATATGCTCAAATATAGTAGCTCATTCATAAGACAAACGTTTCCACTAATCTCAAGACTATACTAATAAAAGAGTAATCCCTTATGGGATAAAGGTAGTGCAGGTTTGCTTTTACCTTAGTCTTTCACAGACCAAGGCCTAATAATAATTGTACTGCATTTGATTTTCTCCAAATGAACGTAAAAGTTGAGTTTTTCTTTTCATATGTTTTAAAATTTTCATTTATTTTGTTGTTGAGAATACACCCAGCAAAACATACACCAATCCAACAGTTTATATATGTACAATTCAGTGACATTGGTTATATTCTTTAAGTTGTGCATCCATTCTCATCCCCCTTTTCCCAGTTGCTCTCCCATTAACATAAATTCACTGCTGCCTAAGACTAGACCAGTCTAGTCTTTCAAGTTGCTGTTGTCAATTTGATCCCATATAAATAGCTCTTAAAACAGCATAGTGCTTAAGGCAGACATTTTTTTTACTAAACTATTGTTTTGTTTTAACAAGACTTCAGGGGATATTTTTAGTTTAATATTTAAAGATTATCTCAGGGCAATAGTTTTGGGGGTTCACACAAACTTCAAGGCTCCAAGAAGTCTGGAATCCATGACAATTTGAAATTCTGTTCTGCATTTTCTCCCTTTTGATCAGGATTCTTCCATAGACTCTTTGATCAAAACATTCCATAATGGTAGCCGGGCACCATCCAGTTCTGGTCTCATGGCAAAAGAAGCAGTTATTCATGGAGGCGATTAGCCACACATTCCATATTTTCCTCCTGTTGCTGACTCTCCTTCTTCCTCTCTTGCTCCAGGTGAATAGAGAAGAATTGTACCTCAGAAGGCCACTGGCAAACTTTTAGGACTACACAATGAACTAACAGAACAGAGACACCGAACATGTTATTAGGCCAGCTAACTGGGATGTCCCATGAAACCATGACCCTAAACCTCCAAACCAAGGAACCAAATCCTGTGAGGTGTCTGGTTGTACATAAGCAGCCTCAGCAACTACTCTGTTTTTTTCATGGTTGTAAATATATCACACAACTCTTGCCAATTCAACTTTTTGCAGGTGCACACCTTATTGACAGCAATTACAACAATCAGCTGTGCAACCCTATCCTTAATGCAATTTTTCCATCACCATTAACCTCTCTTTCCCTCCTCCCTCCCACCTCTGGGAACTAGTATGCATTCTCTATAGAGTTACCTTTTCTTGTCTTTTTATATAAGTGAGATTATGCAATATTTGTGATTTTGTGATTGACTTATTTCACTCAGCATGATGTCTTCCAGTTCCATCCTTTGCCATTGAGTTGGTTTCTGACTCAGTGACCCTATAGTTTGGGCTATTTGTGGCCATTTATTTCAAGTTATGATATAGATTAAAATCCTAGGTGATTCTAATGAAAAGCATTCTTTTTTTTTTTTTAGCA
>NW_006921641.1:2853545-2876839 GCF_000298275.1 Orycteropus afer afer | reverse complement strand
GATGGGGCAATCTACTTCCGTAGTGATACTGCCTCGGAAACCCAAGGAGGGGTCGCTATGAGTCAGGGTTGACTCGACGGCACATAACAACAATATATATATATATTAGCATATATTAAGACTTCATTTCTCATACCAGCTGAGTAGTATCCCATTGTATGTATGTACCACATTTTGCTTATCCATTCATCTGTTGATGAGCATTTTGGTTGATTCCACCTTTTGGCTATTGTGAATAGCGGTGCAATGAACAGTGGTGTACAAATCTCGGAGTCTCTGCTTTCAGGTCTTTTAGGTGGATACCTAGGAACTTCTGGGTCATATGGTGGTTCTATTTTTAGTTTTTTGAGGCCCCACCACACTATTTTCCACAATGACTGTACCATGTTGTATTCCCACTTCTTAGTATTGTTTTAACTGCAGTAGCTTAGGGGACGTGGAGATAAGTTTTACTCTGAAAATACAACTTGCAGCCAAGCCAATGTGAAAATAAATTATGTGCGCATTTGCGCGTGTGTGCTCATTGTCTTATCGTAAAAGATCTCTTTTACCCTCATTAATAGAAGCAGATTTGAGATTTTGGTTTTTGATTTATGATCTTTTTGTTTTTTACTTTATGATAAATTCTAAGTTAGTGTTAAATTTTGAGAATATCTGCAAACCCTTAGTGTAGTGGTTTGACTTTTCATGTTGACTGTTTTCTTTCTTGGGCTTGATTTCAGCAAGGTCTTTTCCCACTATTCACAGCTAACTGTAATTAGTTTGCTTAACATTTTTCCCTTGCAAGTGATGTCAGTTCTCCCTTCCTCTTTATTATTCTCACTTCTTATAAATTGCAGTGACCTGTGAGTCAACCACACCATCTCTTGGCCCCACGCCAGCATTGTGACCCATGTAAAGTGAGCCCCGCCAAGGGCAACGGAGCAAGTGGAAAACTGATATTATTAAGTGGTCTTCAGAATGGTAAATATCAGCCACTTCTGAATCTTTTGTGATATTACTGCCAGGAAGGGTGGGGAGTGGTAAATCATGTTAATGGTGTTAAGGAGCTAACCTAGGCAGTGTTAACTTTGTCCAAACTGAGGGCCCACTGGAACATCAGTATCTATAAGCACACACAGGTTGTGATACGATGCTGCTCACAGGCAGGGAAGTGCTCCATGAAGACCCTATCCCTGTGGGACTCAAGGAAGGCTCTTAACCTCTTTGAACCTCAGTTTTCTTATCTGTAGGATCACTTGTCAGTGATCCACATCACACAAGGATATTAGAAAATGAAACGAGATGATGCTTTGAAAATGAAAAAGTTTAATAAAAATACATAAAGTTATTTTAGAAGCTAAAAGGCTGTTACTTTGATCATGAACATTGACAGAACCTTTTCTGTCCCTCAGTCAGGAGACTGATGACATTCAGTGCTGCCGGACCATGATGTTGGAGTGTGATTCTCAGTGGTTTCATTGCATAGCAACCCTTCCCCCATTTCTGGTTACCCCTACCCTATGCCTCAAAGAGATGTAGGCTGCAAGTGAGAATAGGGGAAAGGATGAAGTAAAGAAGTGTGATGGGATTTTTATGAAGTGGAGGAGGAAAAGAACCAAGTTCCTATCATCAAGATTTTTCAGGTTGGCACAAGAAAAGGAAAGAGAAATGATGGTAGGGATGAATAGGCAGAAGGATGATGAAATGGGGGATTGACTGACTGGGATGAACTCAGGGAGTTAGAAGACCTGGCTTTAGGTCTGGCTTCACTGCATTCTGGCTGTGATCAAACCTGAGCCTCAGAAACTCTCGGGGCCTCCATTTCCTCAGTTATGAAATGCAAACACTCGAGACTAGACAGAATCGTTGGGGAGATCATTGAGATGATGGATGTGGAGTATTTTAGTGCACAATTAGTTCTTGTTGTGATTAAGAGAAAAGGGGCATTGTAGTTGGTTCTGTCGGGCCCTGGGGATTGGTGGAATCCCTGGATGGGTGCAGCCAGCAGCTTGGCTCCAGTTCCCTTAATCCCTACAGGGTCATAACCCTGTGGTTTGTGAAACAATGCTGCAGAATTTCTTCCATCTTCTGTATGCCCTTCACCACTGTACTTACTGAAATCAATTTGACCTATAGGATGTCTGGTGCCAGGGTTGATAAAAGCCATCTTGGTATTTTAATAGCTGTCTGGCGAGGAGATCTGTTTATGCTCTAGTAGTTCTTTTTTTCTCCCTCCCATACACACACAACAGCAACAGAACTAGAATATGCTTTGCATATAAAGTTGATATCCCTGTCCATAATCACTAGGATGTAAGGGTTATTATTTTTTTTTTTTTCTGAGTAAGCATGCCCTAGTTAATATTCACCTTCCCTCCTTTAAAAAATTACACACATTCTATGTTCATTGTCAAAAAATTAGAAAATATGTATAAGCCTGAAGAAAAAAAATGGAACACACAAAATTCCTCCCCCAAAAAAACAATCATGTTAATATTTTTTGTATATCCTCCAGACTGTTTCTTATATTAATAAATACATTTCATCAGAGCGAGAGAGAGAAAGATTAGATTTCTCTCTCTCTCTGTCTTGCTCTTTTTAACTCAATTAAGCTTTTAAATAAAACACATACAAGCAAGCCTGCCTTTAACAATGTGGGGCACAGGACCCACATACTATGCATCTAAATATTTAAAAGTTAAAAGTCAAGCTAAGTAATGGTTAAATTTATTTTATGCTTTTATCTTGAGGAATATCCCTTTATAATAACCTGAAAGGTCATTTTTACATTTAATACTCTCAAATTTTTCTGAATTCCAGTCTGGAACACTGGTACAGGGAGAATCACCCTTCCCTCAGCATTCCCACTCTGCGGTGCCTCAAGCACATATGTGAAGGCACCCCAGATACGTGTGTAGGCTCTGTCCACATCATTCACAAACATGGCTACCCATCTGGTTTAGGACTGTGCAGATTAGAGGCCACTCCACCCTGAGGAATACAAACCAGGAGAAGGCATGCAGAGACACTGGATGCAGGCTTCAGGCTTTTGGGCAGGGAAATCTGGGACTTCAGGTACCAGAGCATGGTCTAGAAGGTGGGGGTAGTATAGGCTCCAGGTAGGCATGTGAACAAGGGATATCTGGAGGAGGAACAAAGAGGACCTTTTAAAGTGAGAGACCTAGGGCAAAGGCCCCTCTTGCTGGGATTTAAGAATACTCATGGGAAAATTGTGTCATGGAAAGAAGACCCCAGCTATAGGGTTGTGGGAGGAACACACATCTTCACACCTTTATTTTTCTTACAAGAGAGAATTTCTATTCCACATGTCAGGAAAGAAAAGAATATGAGGAACACTTCAAGCCTCTGTCCAAAAGAAGAGGAGTGACTTAAGAATTCCACACGACTGAATCTCTCCTCTCATTCTTCCTCACTCTCGCTTCTTGCTCTCAGCCAGCCTGACTTCCTGGCTGCCAGAACTGTTTTGTTGTCCTCACAGGCCTACTCTCCATGTAGTAAGCACACTGGAGTTAAGGCCCAGGTTTATCGAAGAGATGGCCCCTCTCACTCTGTTCTCCCTCAAGGGAACATAATTCTGTCTTGAAGTATTGCTCAATATTCCCAAACTCCTCCTTGTGTAGCTCAATCCAAGAACTAAACTTTAGAAGAAGTATCAGGAAACCCAATTGTGATCACACATCAAAATAGTAAAACATATTTTGATTTGCGTCTTTCTGAGTCTAGGATCTATACATCGATTGTTTTCCAAATCAATTCAGGATAATAAGAGTCAGAATTACTGGATTCAAGCCCTTCCTGTGTGCATTGAGTTCAATCTGGTGGATTTTTAACCAGGGCCACCCACCAGCCACTCCTTAGAAGGAAGACTGGGTGATCTACTTCTATAGTGATACTGTCTCGGAAACCCAAGGAGGGGTTGCTATGAGTCGGATCCAACTTGACAAGTTGGGTTTGGTTTGGTGTCAGTCAATATCATCTGAAGAATTTTACATACACACACAGTGACCCACACCAAAGCCATTGCTTCAACACTTGGAGATTCAGATCCACTAGGCCTGAGCATGTGTATTTTAAACCTCCAGAGATGATTCAGATACTTCGCTGTGTTTGAGAATTACTGAACATCATTGAGGTTCATAAAATGAAAGTAATTCTTGTTCTGCTTACATCATAGGCTAACAGTAAGAATTAAGTGAAAAAATGTACTGCCTACTAAAAATTTCCATATAAAGCATCATTTGTTAAGGGCAATTATCTAGTACTGTTTATTATCATTGTGAAATTATGTATATTTGGAGTAAAATACAAAAAACAAAAAACCAATTTTAGTTTCCAGCAATCTGACTGACTGGACATCCAGAGAAACCTATATCTAGAACAACTAAACACAGGGAGAAGACACCATGTGAGGATCCACCTACAAGCCAAGAAATTCCTGAGGCTACAGAAGCTGAAAGAGATAAGGTAGGATCTTTCCCTAGAGCTGAGAGAGAGAGAGAGAGAGAGAGAGAGAGAGTGCATAGCTCTGCCGAGTGCCTGAATTCAGACTTCTAGCCTCCAGAACTGTGAAAAAATTAATTTTCATTCTTTAAAACCACCCACTTGTAGTATTTCTATTACAGCACAAGGAAACTGAGACATAATTTGGTACTGGAAAGTGGGATGCTGCTCTAACAGATACCTAAAATGTGGAAGAGATTTTAGAATTGAGTCATGGGTGGAGGCTGGAAGTGTTTTGATGTGCTTGGTTCTAACAGATTAGATGGCTTTGAAGAGGCTTCTAGGATTATGGACATTAAGGGTGATTCTTATGATGGCTCAGAAATGAAGAGAGCTATATGGAAAGTTTCTATCATTGTGAACAGAATGTGACTACAAATAAGGATGTTAAATGTGCCTCTTGTGAGGCCTTAAAAGGAAATGGTAAACATGCCGTTGGACACTGGATGAAAAGAAATCATTTTTATAAAGTGACAAAAACAAACAGACAAAACTTGGCTGAGTTATTTTAGAATGCTTTGTGGAAAGTAGAACTTGTAAGTGTTGAACTTGGATACTTGGCTGAGGAGATTTCTAAGGAAGCTCTTGAAGGGTCAGCATAATTTCTCCTTGCTGCTTATGGTAAAATGAGGAAGGAATGAGATAAATTGAGGAGTAAACTATTAAGCAAAAGGGAGCCAGAACTTGAACATGTGGGAAATTTTACTGTAAAAATTAGGAAAGCGTCCTCTGGAGAGGAAACATCACCAAGGATCTGGCTGAACAACCACTTTCTAAAGAGATTATTAAGTGACCTAAGGATCAAATCAACCACTGCAACAGAAAAACTCCCAATTTAGACTGAAGGGGACAGAGACAGAACAAAATGAAGGAGAGCTGTCTGATTCCTGGAATTCTGTGGGCAGGAAATGAGATGATGGAGCAAATTGGCTGTTAGCATCTGTTGTCCTCTAAGAAAAAGAAAAGATCCTGTAAGTATTCTGAGACCAGCAGAACTGCCCACATAAGTATGGGAAGTGGGGAGGGGCACCACTTCCTTGGTTTCAGAAGGTGGGGCCATCACCTGGAATTTAAAGAGTGAGGCAGTTGTCTCAGTTCCAGAGACAAGAAGGTGGGGCCACTGAGCTGGTGGGTTGGAAAAAAAGGTTCCACTCAGGGCTTAGAGGACATGCCCAATGCTCAGAGCAGAAAGCCTGCTGCCTAGAATCTGGAGGGTGGAGCCAGTACCCAGAGTCCAAAGGTTAGAGCCAACATCCAGATGGTATTAGAGGACAGAGAATTATTTTCAAGCCTAAAGATCTAATTATACTCTGCGGGGTTTCAGGACTTGCATGGTCTGAATGACACCTTTCCATCCAATCTCTCCTTTTTGTAATAGGAATGTATATCCTGTGCTTGTACCACCACTGTATTTTGGAAGCAGGTAACTTGTGTCCTAAGTTTCACACCAAACATCTGTTGTGCAAATGGAGAGGAATTTTGCCCATTCTGAGACTCTGAGACACTCGGAGACTTGCCCATACTTGATTTAGATGATTCAGATGATAGACTTTGGACTTAGAGTGAATGCTTGAATACTGATAAGGAGTGAATGTAGTTTGCACAGGGGAAGGACATGAATGTTTGGGGACCAGAAGGCAGAGTGATTGGGATTTAATTGTGTCCCCTAGAAAAAGATATATTGATGACCCTAACCCTTGCATCTGTGAATGTGACCTTGTTTGGTGTGGTAGTTAAGGTTGTGTGTCAACTCAGCTGGGCCTAGTTGAGTGGCTGGGAAGCTTCCTCATGATGAGACTGGCAATCAATTCCATGATGGGATCTACCACAAGCAGCTGAGTAGCTGCTTCAAGGGTGTGTTATGCTTCCCGTATGTGAGAAGCAGCTTTGTGAATGGTCTCTATTTGGCACACTTGAAACCTGCATGTAGCCAAGTCATCTTTCAGTAGACAGCCATCTCTGTGCTGATCTTGGGACTTTCAATGGACTTGAGTCAATGGCCTGCTGTGTTGTTTGATATCACTGGGACTGTGCCTTTTTACTTGTCAACTTTGGGTTTGTCAGCCTCAGCAGCCAGCAGCTGTCTGAGTGAAAAGCCTGCAGCTTTAGTGGGCTGGGAGAAGAGACAGAGCTAAAGCCCAAGGTTGAGAGGCTTTCACTCAGGCCCTAGAGCCTGGCACTTTGAACTCAGACTTAAAGACTCCAAACTATAAGAGAATAAACTCCTGTTTGTTCAAGCCATCCCATTTGTGGTATTTCTGTTAGGGCAGCACTGGGTAACCAAGACATTTGGAGAAGTAGAGTTTTCTTTGCAGATGTTATCAGTTAGGTTAGCAATATGATATCAGAGTAGGGTGGATCCTAAAATCTTTTCAGTGGTGTCTTATAAAAAGTAAGTCACACCAACACCATGTGAGGATGGAAACAGATGCATCTATAAGCCACAAAATAATACCAAGGATTGCCACTGGCTACCAGAAACTAGGAGATAGGCATGAAACAGTTACTCTGTCAAAGTCTCAGAAGGAATTGATACAACTGATTTGTTTCTGGCCTTCAGAACTGTGAGAAAATAAATTTCTGTTCCTTAAAGTCACCCACTTTGTGAAATTTTGTTATGGCAGCTCTAGGAGACTTAAACAACTTAGAAAAACTAAACATACTGAATGGAACTTTTTCCCCCCTTTTTAAATACATAACTGAATTAGTGGAAAAATAGAGAAATTCTTAGAGGCCATAAAGTGTGACTCTAGAGAGGTAAATGAATCCTAAAGCTGGTATGTGCTACTGATTCATAGGAGCTAAATGGGTATGAATGGCTGAGCATGCTTGTGGACAGGGGAAAAATCCCAGGGCCCATCAACATAGGAGGTTTAGACCAGGCATCTTCTATATCCAGGACGAACTTCAATGAAAAGTAGAAACGTACTCCACAGAGAGACACTGTTGGGATCCTTGTTTATTTCACACTTGGCTCTGGGTTAAGGAGAGAAACTATATCTTCCTTGATAATTCCTATCCACAAAGCTGTTCTCATATTTGAATTAACATTCTCTGTATGTCCTAACCACCACCCATCTGCTACTTTGTCATACTGTGGTGGCTTGCATGTTGCTTTGATGCTGGAAGGAACTATAAAAATGCAAAAATGTTTAGACAGTAATCAGCAGTTTTATACCCTGCTAAGAAAAGCTGAGGAGCTCTGGTAGCGTAGTGCCTAAAGACACTTGACTGCTAACCAGAAGGCTGGCGGTTCAAACCCACCAGCCACTCCTCGGAAGGAAGATGGGGCAATCTACTTCCGTAGTGATACTGCCTTGGAAACCCAAGAACGGGTCGCTATGAGTCGGGTCCGACTCGACGGCACATAACAACAACAACAACAAGAAAAGCTGGAGGGATGACAGACAGCAGCAGGATCCAGGTAAGGGGAGGGCAGAGAGGTTTCAAACAGCTAAGGGAGACAAACTTGTCAGTCAGTTTGTCATACTGTGGTGGCTTGCATGTTGCTGTAAGGATTGAGGCTGTGCCTCTGGTGTTTCAAACGTCAGCAGGGTTGCACATGGTGCACAAGTTTCAATGCAGCTTACAGACTGAGACAGACTAAGATGAAGGAAAAGGCCATCCAATTCTCAAAGAACTGGCCAGGGAAAACCTTATGAATAGCAGGGAAATACTGTCTGATACATTACTGTGCAACTTTATGAATAGCCTGGAAACATTGTCCGATGCTGTGCAGAAGGACGAACCCCTTAGGTTGGAAGGCTCTCAAAATATGACTAGGAAAGAGCTGCATCATCAGAGTAGAACCAGCCTTACTGATGTGGATAAAGTAAAGCTTTTGAGACCTCCATTTGCTGACGTGGCACGACTCAAATTGAGGAGAAACAGCTGCAAACATCCATTAATAATCGGAACATGGAATGTATGAAGTATGAATCTAGGAAAATTGGAAGTTGTAAAAAATGAAATGGAACACATAAAGCTTGGTATCCTAGGCATTAGTGAGCTGAAATGGACCAGTTTTTGCCATTTTGAATCAGACAACCCTCTGATCTACTATGCCAGGAAAAACATTTTGAAGAGGAATGGCATGGCATTCTTCATCACAAAGGATGTTTCAAGATCTGTTCTGAAGTACAGTGCTGTCAGTGATAGGATAATACCCATAGGCCTACAAGGAAGACCAGTTAATAAGACTCTTATTCAAATTTATGTACCAACCACCAAAGCCAAAGACGATGAAATCGAAAATTTTTACCAACTTCTACAGTCTGAAATTGACTGAACATGCAATCAAGATGTATTAATTATCACTGGTGACTGGAATGCAAAAGTTGGAAGCAAACAAGAATCACTGGTAGTAGAGAAATATAGCCTTGGTGACAGAAATAATGCTGGAGATGGCATGATAGAATTTGGCAAGACCAATGACTTACTCATTGCGAATTATCTTTTCTCAACAACACAAATGGTGGCTATACACATGGACTTTGCCAGATGGAGTACACAGGAATCAGATTGACTACATTTGTGGCAAGAGGCCATGGAAAAGCTCAATATTTTCAGCCAAAACCAGGCCAGGAGTTGACTGTGGAACAGACCGTCAATGGCTCATATACAAGTTCAACTTGAAGTTAAAGACAATTAAAACAAGTCCATGAGAACCAAAATATGAGCTTGAATATATCCCTCTTAAATTTAGAGACCATCTAAAGAATAGATTTGATGCATTGAATACCAATGACCGAAAATAAGAAGAATTGTGGGATGACATCAAGAACATCATCCATGAAGAAAGCAAGAGGTCATTAAAAAGATGAGAAGAGAAGACAAGACCAAAATGGATATCAGAAGAGACTCTGAAACATGCCCTAGAGCGGAGAGTAGCTAAAGCAAATGGAAGAAATGACAAGATAAAAGAGCTGAAGAGAAGATTTCAAAGAGCCACTTGAGAAGACAAAACCAATTACTATAATGAAATATGCAAAAGACCTGGAGTTAGAAAAACAAAAGGGAAGAACACACTCGGCATTTCTCAAGCTGAAAGAACTGAGGAAAAAATTTAAACCTCGAGTTGTAATATTGAAAGATTAAATGGGCAAAATATTGAATGATGCAGGAAGCATCAAAAGGAGATAGAAAGAATACACAGTCACTGTACCAAAAAGAACTGGTCGATCTTCATCCATTTCAGGAGGTGGCATATTTTCAAGAACCAATGGAATTGAAGGAAGAAGTTGAAATTGTAGTGAAGGAATTGGTGAAGAACAAGGCTCCAGGAATTGACGGAATACCCATTGAGATATTTCAACAAATGGATACCCCACTGGAGGCACTCACTCAGTTATGCCAAGAGATTTGGAAGACAGCTACCTGGCCAGCTGACTGGAAAAGATCCATATTTGTGCCCATTCCAAAGAAAGGTGATCCCACAGAATGTGGAAATCATAGAACAATAATATTAATATTGCATGCAAGTAAAATCTTACTGAAGATAATTAAAAAATGGTAGCAGCAGTATATTGAGAGAGAACTTCCAGAGGTGCAAGCTGGATTTCAGAAGAGGACGTGGAACAAGGGATATCATTGCTGATGTCAGATGATTCTGGCTCAAAGCAAAGAATACCAGAAAGATGTGTACTTGTGTTTTATTGACTATGCAAAAGCATTTGATTGTGTGGATCATAACAAATTGTGGATAACATGAGAAGAATGAGAATTCCAGAACACTTAATTGTACTCAGGAGGAACCTGTACATAGACCAGGAGGCTGTCATTCAGACAGAACAAGGGGATACTGCATGGTTTAAAATCAAGAAAGGAGTGCATCAGGGTTGTATCATTTCACCATTCTTATTCAGTCTATATGCTGAGCAAATAAATCTGAGAATCTGGACTATATGAAGAAGAACATGGCATCAAGATTGGAGAAAGAATCATTAAGAACCTGCGATATGCTGATGACACAACTTTGCTTGCTGAAAGTGAGGATGACATGAAGCACTTACTGATGAAGATTGAAGAATATAGTCTGCAGTATGGATTACATCTCAATATAAAGAAAACAAAAATCTCACAACTGGACCTATAAGCAGCATTGTGATAAATGGAGAAAAGATTTATGTTGTCAAAGACTTCATGTTGCTTGGTTCTACAATTGAAGCCAATGGAAGCAGCAGTTAGGACACCATATGACATATAGCACTGGTCAAGTCAGCTGCAAAGGACCTCTTTCAAGTACTGAAGAGCATAGATGTCTCTTTGAGGACTAAGGTGCACCTGACACAAGCCATGATATTTTTAATTGCCTCATATGCATGTGAGAGCTGGACAATGAATAAAGAATACTGAAGAAAAGTTGATGCTTTTGAGTTGTGGTGCTGGCAAAGAATACTGAAAGCACCATGGACTGCTAAAAGAACTAACAGATCTGTCCAGGAGGAAGTGTAGCTGGAGTGCTCCTTGGAAGCGAGGATGGCCAGACTTTGTCTCACCTGCTTTGGTCATGCTATCAGAAGGAAAAGGAGGTCATGCTTGGTAAGGCGGAGGGTCAACAAAAGATGGGAAGGCCCTCAACGAGATGGATTGACACAGTGGCTGCGGTGATGGGCTCAAGTATAGCAAGGATTGCAGAGCTGGCGTGGGACTGGGCAGTGTTTCATTCTTCTGTGCATAGGGTCTGTATGAGTTGCAGATGACTCAACAGCACCTAACAACAACAATTTTTGCCAGCACCATCTATCTGTCAGTTTGTCATACTGTTGTGGCTTGTGTGTTGTTGAATTGCTGGAAACTATGCCATAGATATTTCAGATACCAGCAGAGTCACCCATGGTAGGCAGGTTTCAATGGAACTTCCAGACCATGATGAACTAGGAAAAAAGGTCTGAACATCTATTTCCAAAAATTAGCCAATGAAAACCATATAGATCACAACAGAATATTTTTCAATATAGTGCTGGAAGATGAGATTGGAAGGCACTCAAAATATAGCCTATAGCCAAAAATTTATTTTAAAGGTCCCAGGTTGGTATACTACTAGATACTTGATATTATAAACTTATTTGGAGGCATGCACTTTGACCTCAATGCATTACCTCCAAAAAATGAGTATGAATTCACAATAAAAATCAAGAAACACAGTGGGAAACAAGCCACCATGGGTAAGAATCAGTTGAAACAAACAGCAGAATCAGACCTACAAAGACAATAAATGTTAAAATTGATAGATACAAACTATAAAGTATGGAAAAACTATCTTTGTCAAGAGAGGTAATCAAACCTGAACATGGAAAAGAAGACTGAAAAAAGTTTCAGCAAAATTTGAAGAAAAGCCAATTGAAATTAGTAACTGAGTAAACCCCAACTCATAGCAACCCTATAGGACAGAATAATACTGTCCATGTGGTTTCCAAGGCTGTAATCTTTGTGGAAGCAGACTGACTTATTTTTCTCCCATGGAGGGACTGGTGTGTGCAATCTACTGACCTTTTGGTTAGCAGCTGAGTGCTTAACCACTGTGCCAATAGAGCTCCTGTAGGAACTGAGTAGGTAGGTTAAACTAGTGTTTTCAACATTGACAACACTGACATTTTGGGCCATAAAATTTTTGTTGTGTGTACTGTCCTGTGCATTGTAGAATTTTTATCAGCAGTTTGGCCTCTATCCCCTAGATGCCAGGAGCAACTCTGCCCAAGTTAGGATGACCAAAAATGTCTCCAGACATTCCCAGTGTACCCCAGGTGAAAAAATTGCCCTCTTTTAAGAACCACTGGGTTAAACAGCAGATTAGACAGAACTGAAGAGGGAATTAGTGAAGGGAAGGATACCTCTGAAGATATTGCACCACATGCTATATCTAAATTGGAAAAATATAAATTAGAAGTTAGAAAACATGGAGGATAGAGTTCCAGAGGATGTGAGTTGTTTTCTTTTCTTTTTTTCTGTATGTTTTCCAGGAGCTTTCTTTTTTTTTTTTTTTTTTTTTTATTGTGATTTGGGTGAAAGTTTATAGAGCAAATTCATTTTCCATACAGCAGTTGTCATACACTTTGTCTCATGACATTGACTGTAATCTCCCACAATGCAACAGCTCTCCTCCCACTTCCTCCCCATAGTTACCTCTTCTCTGTGTCCTTCTCTCCCATGCACTCCTGCCCCCCAAGCTATCTTCCTGTGCATACACAGTCCTTCTATTCTCCCATGAATGATCTCTCCGAGGAGAGTATCTACCTAATGTAAATGTTCAGCTCATATTCCTGTTTTTTGTTTGGCTGATATTTTCAATTTGAACCCAGGAGTGGGTTCAGTTCCAGACCTGAAGGGCAGCTAGGGGCCATAGTCTCAGGGGTTACAACAGGTTCTATCAGACCAGCAAACTTGGTCCCCCTCTTTTTTTGGGTTTTGTGATTTTGAGTTTTATTCCACATTGTTCTCCCACTCTATCCAGGATCTCCTATGCAGATGCCCCTCTGAGTGGTTGGCAGCGGTAGCCAGGCACCATCTAGTTCTTCTGTTCTCATAGTCATATAGGCTGAGGACTACATGGCGTACCAGTCCCTGGACTAATTTTTTCCACGCATCTTTGGTTTTCTTCATTCTTCTTTGCTCTGGACAAGGAGAGACCCATCATGGCATGTGAATGGCTGCTGGCAAGCTTTTCAGATCCCAGTTGCTACTCACCAAAGTAGGATGTGGAACATTGTTTTTGTGTAGTATGTTATGCCAATTGAGCTTGATGTCCCTTGTGACCATGTTCCCAAGCCCACAGGTCCAACTACTTGCTCCAGAGGATGTGTTTAATAAAAATTCCAGAAGAATTGTAGATAATGAAGAAGTGACATTTGAAGATATAATAGCTGAAAATACTTAAGAATTGATCAAATAATTCTTAAATTTAGAGTTTTCATACAGATTTTAAAATCAACTTCTCGATTTACACATACACATAGCTTTTAGGGATTTTGAAAAGGAATAAAATTATACTACTTATAATGTCATTAAAAAATTCAAATGCTGAAGAATCAATCTTTTAAAAGATGGCAGATATCTCAACAGAAATCTTCTGTAGTGATACCTCCTTAGAAACCCAAGGAGGGGTCACTATGAGTCGGATCTGACTCAATAGCAGTGCATTGTGATGTTGCAATTAAATAAATTGTAGGAAATACTATGCTCATAAATTTAAAAACTCAATTTGGTAAAAAGAAAAAAAAATATCCCCAAATTGATCTGTAGATATAGTACAGTTTTAATCAAAATCCCAACAGATTTTTTGTCAAAATAGAAAATCTGATTCTAAATGTTTCTATTCTGGATATGAAGGGTTTGAGGACGAGAGGGTGCATGAAGGACTCCCTGGAGGTTGGCAGGATTATTTTCATTAATCCAGGTCATGGTTAATAAGGTGCTTTTCCCCAGTCATTGAGTTACACAGTTTTGATTAAACAAAGTGTTAAACAGGTTAGAAACATTTGTAACGGTTCAGCCGTTCTTACTGTGAACCTGAGGGGTTTGTAACACTCCCTCCAGATCTTTGCACTTGTCCATCTGTATGACTATTCCTCCTTTTTGAGGAGAATGATTCCTCTTTTAAAGCAATTTTCTTTGCAAATCATAAAATTGACTTTTTTTGGGGAAAAAAAAATACTGCTTTTGAAAAGTGAAACTTGGTAACACAAAGTCAAACTTTTCCCCTGTAATTTAATTCCCCATCCATCCTCTAACACCAACACTTTCTTAAACAAAACTTAACATTTTATTACTCTAAGGTGATTTTACCCTAAGACAAGGAAGTGCATAATTTGACATTATACTCTAAATTCTTTATTTCTTTTGTCTAATGTAGTTAAGATCCTGTGCTTTCCTACATTGTTGTCTGAATAAATAGTGGAGTATGACCTAAGGAAACCTGGGCCAGCATTTAGCCATTAATAAAGTATGGCCATCTTGGTGACCAAAGCTAGCTACTCACATTTCTTCTTGAAAAGGATGGTGTTGACATGTTTAATATCCTGTGGCATTTCCTCTGGGCTCCATAGTCGGATGGAAAGAGTCCCTGTTGATGTCTGATAGCCGGAATGAATAGCAAAGCCTTGGGACCCTCCACTTCCCAGCTTTGGCTGGGGTGTGATTTCCTTCTAAGTTGTAATAGAAATTCTGATAGTCAAATCTTGGCAGGACCCACATGTCCCCAGTTATAGGGAGAGCACTTACGTGTGCCTGAACAAATAAAGGTGAAACCTCACCCACACTTCATTGTTGTTAGATGCCGTCTAGTTGGTTCTGACTCATAACGACCCTGTGTACAACAGAACAAAACACTACTGGTTCTGTGCCAGCCTCACAGAGCCCGCTGCTGCAGCCCCTGTGTCCGTCCATCTCACTGAGGATCTTTCTCTTTTACCCTGACTCTACTTTACCAAGTCCTTCTCTAGGGACTAGTCCCTCCTGATAACACGTCCAGAGTACATGAGACTAAGTCTCACCACTCTCACTTCTAAGCTCTAAGGCTTCATAAGGGATGATAAATCAAAACCCAGCTAACTGCAAAAAAGCAAAAGATAAGTCTCAAGCTTTCTGGAAGAATTCCAAAAATGCATATTTCAAGGGAATGTCCCAGGGCAACCCTAAATAAACTGGTAACCTACAGATCAAAGACACTGTATTTTATTAGCCGTCTCCTGAAGCAGCCAATTCTACTGTCCTTCCCTAACTGTTCCACACATCCAGATAAACCCTCCCTGTCTGACTTTGCTTTCTTCCAACAAGAATCATAAGAATCACAAATCACCCCTGACAGCATTTGGTTTCTCATCCTCAGGAATGTGGATGGTACATTCTTTACGTGAAAGAGGCAACCCCAGGAAGAGGTATGAATCATACAGAATGAAGAGTATCTTATTTCATCTGCACAGAACAAAAGAGTGTCTTTCCTTTCCCAGTGCCTGGGCGAGACTGAGGACATGAATGAAAGCAGATTTGTGAGCATAGTTCCTGAGGACAGACACATGGCCAGCAGGGGGAGAGGGGTGCTGAGGTGAGAGAGATCACTTTCCCTCCTCCTTGGTTCTTCATAGATGCCCATCTTAATAAGGACAGTGACTGACACAAGGTTACTTACCATTGACTCCAAAATTTCACCAAAATAATGGCATCGAGGAAGAGGAAGACCTACAGACAACAAAGATGAACCCTTCTGCACACAGTACTATGCTGTTAGTGAAGGCAAACATAGATCTACAGGTGGATAGATGGGTGGACAGGCTGAATAATTAAGTATGTCTATGCAGATAAAAGAGCTGAACAGAAGATTCCAAAGAGCAGCTCGTGAAGACAAAGACAATTACAATAATGAAATGCGCAAAGACCTGGAGTTAGAAAACCAAAAAGGAAGAACACGCTCAGCATTTCTCAAGCTGAAAAACTGAGGAAAAAATTTAAGCCTCGAGTTGCAATATTGAAAGATTCCATGGGCAAAATATTGAATAATGCAGGAAGCATCAAAAGAAGATGGAAGGAATATGCAGAGTTACTGTACCAAAAAGAACTGGTCGATCTTCATCCATTTCAGGAAGTGGCATATTTTCAAGAACTAATGGTATTGAAGCAAGAAGTTGAAACTGCACTGAAGGAATTGGTGAAGAACAAAACTCCAGGAATTGATACCCCATTGAGATGTTTCAACAAACGGATGCCCCACTGGAGGCCCTCATTCAGTTATGCCAAGAGATTGGAAGACAACTACCTGGCCAATTGACTGGAAGAGATCCATATTTGTACCCATTCCAAAGAAAGGTGATCCTACAGAATGTGGAAATTATCGAACAATACCATTCATATCACATGTAAGTAAAATCTTACTGAAGATAATTCAAAAATGGTAGCAGCAGTATATTGACAGAGAACTTGCAGAGGTGCAGGCTGGATTCAGAAGAGGATGTGGAACGAGGGATATCATTGCTGATGTCAGATAGATCTTGACTCAAAGCAAAGAATACCAGAAAGATATTTACTTATGTTTTATTGACGATGCAAAAGCATTGATTGTGTGGATCAAAACAAATTGTGGGTAACATTGAGAAGAATGGGAATTCCAGAACACTTAATCGTACTCGTGAGGAACCTGTACATAGACCAGGAGGCTGTTGTTCAAACAGAAGAAGGGAACACTGCATGGTTTAAAATCAAGAAGGGAGTGTGTCAGGCTTGTATCCTTTCCCCATACTTATTCAATCTATATGCTGAGCATACTTATTTGCTATATGCTGAGCAAATAATCCAAGAAGCTGGACTATATGAGGAAGAATGTGGCATCAGGATTGGAGGAAGAATCATTAACAACCTGCGATATGCTGATGACACAACTTTGCTTGCTGAAAGTGAGGATGACTTGAAGTACTTACTAATGAAGACTGAAGAACATAGTCTGCAGTATGGATTACATCTCAATATAAAGAAAACAAAAATCCTCACAACTGGACCTATAAGCGCATTGTGATAAATGGAGAAAAGATTAAAATTGTCAGACTTCACATTGCTTGGTTATACAATTGACACCAATGGAAGCAGCAGTCAGGACATCAGACAACGTATAGTACTGGGCAAATTGGCTGCAAAGGACCTCTTTCAAGTGCTAAAGAGCAAAGATGTCTCCTTGAGGACAAGCCATGATATTTTCAGTTGCCTCAAATGCATGTGAGAGCTGGATAATGAATAAGAAGGACCGAAGAGAGTTGATGCTTTTGAGCTGCAGTGTTGGTGAAGAAAGCTGAAAGTACCATGGACTGCTAAAAGAACTAACAAGTCTGTCCTGGAGGAAGTGCAGCCAGAATGCTCCTTGGAGGTGAGAATGGCCAGACTTCGTCTCACCTACTTTGGTCATGTTGTCAGAAGAGACCATTCCCTGGAGAAGGATGTCATGCTTGGCAAGGTGGAGGGTCAACGAAAGAGAGGGAGGCCCTCAATGAGGTAGATTGACACTGTGGTGGCAGCGATGGGCTCAAATGTAACAAGAATCATGGAGCTGGCTCAGGACTGGGCGATGTTTCGTTCTGCTGTGCATAGGGTTGCTATGAGTTGGAGACTACTTGAGGGCAACAATGCAGGGGGGAGTGTGCCCATGACCATATATAGGGTTGGCAGACAATGTTTCTACAAGTGTATTTGTATGTTCTGTAAGAATTCCCAGGTATATAGTAGAGCTGATAAGCGACAGAGTTGTAGTCACTTCTTGGCCACAGCCAGCTACCCAGAGGGAGCAAGTAGCTGGACCTGTGGGCTCAGGACCATACTCCCAAGGGACATCAAACTCAGTTGGCATAACATAGTACACAAAAACATTATTCCACATCCTACTTTAACTGGGATCTTAAAAGCTTGCAAGCAGCCATTTACATGCAACAATGGGCCATTCCTCATCCAGAGCAAAGAAGAATGAAGAAAACCAAAGATGCATGGAAACAATTAGTCCAGGGACTGGTACACCATGCGATCCTCAGCCTATATGACTATGAGACCAGAAGAACTAGATGGTTCCTGGCTACCACTGTCAACCACTCAGAGGGGCATCTATGTAGGAGATCCTGGATAGAGTGGGAGAACAATGTGGAATAAAACTCAAAATCATAAATAAAAAAAAAAAGGGGGGGGGACCAAGTTTGCTGGTACTGACAGAGCCTGGTGGATCCCCTGAGACTATGGCCTCTAACTGCCCTTCAGGTCTGGAATTGAACCCACTCCTGTGACTTCCAGCCAAACAGAAGACAGACATATGAGTTGAACATTTATATTAGGTAGAGACACTCCTTGGAGAGATCAATCATGGGAGAATAGAAGGGCTGTGTATGCACAGGTAGACAGCTTAGGGGGCAGGAGTACATGGGAGGGTAGAACACAGGGAAGAGGTAAGAGTGGGGAGGAAGTGGGAGGAGAGCTATTATACTGTGGGAAATTGAAGTCAATGTCATGAGACAAAGTTTATGTGAGCTGCTGTATGGAAAATGAATTTGCTCTGTAAACTTTCATCCAAATCACAATAAAAATTAAAAAAAAAAAAATTCACCAAAATAACGTACTTGCCTACACTGACCTGAAGTTCTATAGATTTCATTTGGGACATAGTTATTTTTAAATTTTATGAGTTTCTCATAAGGCATAATTACTGTGAACTAGGAACTTTGTGAACTAGGCAGTCAACCATCTCTTATGGCCACCAGTGCCTCCTGGTATTCATGACGTTATGTCATCCCCTTCTCTTGAGTAACTTACTTGTAGCCAATAGAATGTGGTAACAGTGAAGGGATGTCACTTCTGAGACTAGGTTACATACAATGTCAACTTCTGCCTTGCTAGAAGACTCTGATAAAGCAAGTCAACATGTTGGATAGGCCCTAGTGTCTAGGAACTGAGGGTGGCCTCTAGTTCAGAAGGAAGTAAGGAACTGAAGAAGACCTTCAATCCAACATACCTCAAGGAAATGAATTCTTCCAGCAAATACTTCAGCTTGGAAGCAGATCCTTCCTCAGTTGAACCTTTAGACGAGTCTGTGGGACTCTGAAGCACACAACCTGGCTAACCCGTGACTGGACTTAGGGTACTGGTCATACTGTGACCTTCACCTGGGTTTGCTCTGTGCCCCTTCTCTGATTTTTTCTTCTCTGATCTCCCAGGTGAGACTGAGAACTTCACAAGAGCAGAGACTGTCCATCTCTGAACTGTTTCTGTTGGCCCTTCCAAATCTAGACCACCGCCTAGGGCACAATGAGGAGATGGTCGCCAAAGATTTGTGGAACTGAATTTAATGAAGAGCAGCATGATGTAGTCTAGCATTACTCAGAAGCATTTAATACAAGTTCCACCCAAAAAAAAAAGGACTCTGTCACCAAAGAAGTTTGGGGAACAAAGTGTGCTCTGTACCTTCATGAAGTCTCAGTGGGTATTAGATAGCTAAAATCTTTAAGAAGCCCTGCCCATCTCCAACTCTGGCTTTCTGTCATGCTGTGTCTTAGGTGGGAGGTTTGGGAGGTTTGGGAGCACAGAGCTGACCTCACAGTGAATGCAGCCACGTTTTTATTCTTGGTAAGGCTCCAAGTTCATCACACTCAAGAGTCTCTATTCATTGCCCTTGTTTGGTCACAGGTGATTCCAACTGATGGGGATTTACATGGATACTCACTTCCTAAAAACACACCAAGAGTACTCTTAAGAACTAAGTCACCTATATTGTGTTTATAACCATGTTTTCAACTAGTTAAACATGTCCTTTGTCTCTATGGGACTTCCAGGTTGCAGAGACTGCATGCTAATTACATGCAGATTGCAGATGTTATAGACTCATTTTTCCACCAACATTTACGAGATTCAATGCTGTTTTATGAAAGTTTAATAAGCATTTCCTATGTGTCAGGCAACGGAGCCCTGGGGGGGGGCAACAGGTAAGTGCTCAGTTGCTGACAGGAAGGTTGGCAGTTCGAACCCACCCAGGAGCTCTGTGAGAGAAAGACCTAACAATCTGCTCCATAAAAGTTACAGCCTAGAAAACCCTATGGGGCCATTCTATTCTGTTACATGGGGTTGCTGTGAGTCAGAATCAACTTGATGGTCCCTGACATCAACAATAACATGTGTCACCACTATGCTAGGTGCTTGGGTTACAAAAGAATAAATTGTTCCTGCCTTCAAGGATTTACAGTCTGTGAACAACTCAAAACATAAACAGGTGATATTAATTTAGTTCTGTGACTGCTGCAGCCCAGGTATGAGCAAAGAGAGGGCTGGTTGGGACACTTAACCTAGAGGAGCAGGGAGGGCTCACATGAGAGCTGTAGGATGCAGAAATGTTACCCTGGAAATAAAGGTGGAAAAAAAGAAAATCCAATTCATTTTAGGCAACAAATTTATAACACTCTCAGTTTGCTGACAGCTCTGTCTGCTGGGTCCTACGGGCTCTAAGATGAGTGGGATACTCTCCCTTCTTTCAAGAAGCTTCACCAGGTAGTGGAGCCACAGGTCAGGTGAGGTTCATACTTTCTATTTTAATTTTAGCAATCATTTCTTGCTTCTAGGCTGATCCCTGCCCTCCTCCCCCCCCCCCCACGTAAGAAGTTTGGATATCTTAAGCCCATAGGTCTAATAGCTATGAACTTAAGAATTTCCGTCTGGTTCCACTGCTCTTCTCTTTCCTCTCACCTTAGGCTTCCATGTATAGGGCTTTGGAAGAAAAGGGCTTGCCTTCTCTGTGGTCTTGAAGGCTCTATTTCTGGGGTCCATTTTGAGCACCCCACTACCCCCATAAAGTGATACTTGAAGCTAAGTCTGGACTCCCCACTGAAGAAACCATAGTATCTGTCATCTGCCGTGAGGTCGACCAGGTGGTGGTGTAGGCTCTGCTGCTACTTTGTTATGTGCCTTGGGTATATTTGCTAGAGCTTTGGTCATCTTTGCCTCATCTCTAAGATGAAAATAAAAAGATAACATTTGCAAGGCTATATGGGGATTAGTACTTATGTGTTGCACCTAGTGTCTTTTATTTATTATTAGGATTATGTTTAGTGTCCAGATCAGTTTAGGAAAGATTGACATTTTACAATATTGACTCTTTTTTTTTTTTCTCAACAACCCTGTGGGCTAGGTTCTGTTATCATACCCATTTGACAGATGCACCCCTCTTTAGTAGCTGGGCCACAAGAATGTCCAGCATAGTGTCTTAATGGAGGCTAGAATGTTATTGTAGTTGTTCACTGCCATCTACCTGTCCCCCAGTTCATAGTGACCGTGTGCACAATGGAACAAGGAGCTACCCAGTCCTGCACTATCCTGTGATTGGTATGGACCAGACCATTGTGATCCACAGGGTTTTCATTGGCTTATTTTCAGAAGTAGATTGTCAGGCCTGCCTTTCTAGTCTGTCTCAGTCTGGAAGCTCTGTCGAAACCTGTTCACATACAGCAACACATAAGCCACCACTGACAGATAGGTGGTAGATGTGCATGCGGCGCGTTGACCAGGAATCAAACCCAGGTCTCCCACATGGAGGGTGAGAATTCCGCCACTGAGCCACGACTGCCTCATAGAGGCTACACTATGTGCTTACTAAATGCCAATCCCCTCTTTTCTCCCAAATCAAGAAGGCCACACACTTTTCATGAACACATAAGAAGAAAATTTGCATTTTCGGTTCAAGCATTCAGCCACTATCCACTGCCCTCAAGTCAATTCCTATTCATAGTGACCCTATTGGACAGACTAGAACTGCCCCATAGGGTTTCTAAGGCTTTAAATATTTACAGAAGCAGACTGCCACATCTTTCTCCTGCAGAGTAGCTAGTGGGTTTGAACTGCTGACCTTTCAGTTAGCAGCCAAGGACTTTAACCATTGTACAACCAAGCCTCCTTTTTCAGCCACCAGGACCACTTATTGTAGCTTTTAAGATTGGATCTTTCTAAGATAGTCCTGGTTACAAGCAGGCTGCTCCCTCCTCCCAGTAAGTGCAATTGTTTTACCTAGTGGCCTACTCCATTTGGAATGAGAAAATTAGTCATTATATTTCCACCTAAAACAGGTGATTTGGGAATTTTTGTTCCATTCTTGGAGAGCTCCACTTTCTCATTTTTTCCTGATTACCTTGAAGAAGACAAGAGAGTTGATACCTTATGCTGGCAAGCAGGATTGAAAGAGTACATAAAAATGGGTGGGACAAAAATTTAGTGATGGATGGAGATGTTTACGTTTTTGGCTTAAAAATTGTTTTTCCTTTACTCTTGTAATCAGGCCAAGCACTAATTACCTCTGGTTTTTCCTAGAGTAATTAATTCACCCAGAATGCCTTCCTCTCCTCCTTTCCTGTTGCTCTTTCCCAGTAACTTGTTTTTCTTTATTCAAAGAACATTTACTGCATTACTGACATACACTGTGCAAGGGACCAGGGCCACCTACCAGCAAATAAAGGAAGGAATAGGCGAAGAGACCCATAGCCACTCACAGCCTCCACTCTGTGTCCGAGTTTGACACATCCACCCTCCCTTCTCTTTGAGGAGCCCTGCAGATGCAGCAAGAAAGTAAAGAGAGCAGAAAAGCCCATTAGGCTCAAGTGTCCTGAGGGGACAACTCAGAGAAGTGGTGTGGGTGGGCCCAGGCCCCATAGGATGGACATTCAATGAGTGCAGGATGGGAGGCCCAGAGCAGAAGCAGATGGGTGGTGGGACGGAGACAGATGGGCAGTGTTTGGAGAAGAAGCATAGGTCAGTGGGGTTGACATGTGGTAGAGTGAAGAGAAGGCCTGCACAGTAAATGAGATCTGACTCCATTCCAAAACATTTTTGCTTGAACAATTTCTCTCAGAAAGATTGGCACAAGGCCGGTCCCCATGAGGCGGAGGTTAAAGATGTCCCAAATGTCCAAATTACCATGCCACTCCATCGTTTCAGACATTAACTCCTCCTCCTCCTCCCAGTAATTTCCCCCATCTTAGGGTTCTGTATTTCGCTATAACACCTCACAGATCTCACAGGCACCCAAGGGATCGTCTCACATAGTAGTGGTGGAGGCTGGCAGGCTGGTGAGTCCCAGGTCTGTGAGTGGGTCTGGAGGATCCTCCCAATTCTCTGGGTTTGATGAACCTCGATCAGCAGATCAGATGACGGCTGCTGCCCCAAAACACAAAACTGGAGCAAGAGGAGGGCGAATCTTCCAGGAGATTCATAGGTATACCCTCAAGGAAGTTAAATGTGGTGATTTGAATTATACCCTCCAGCAAGGCAGGACTCAAGATACATTCCACCTGTGTTGC
>NW_006921641.1:2839960-2849090 GCF_000298275.1 Orycteropus afer afer | reverse complement strand
GAATCCAAGATCTCCAGGCCAAATGGTGGATTGTTCGCTCATGGACAGTTGTAGGCAGCACAACAGAATCCCGATCCACAGAAGAATGTCTCTTTTCCCAGGATGTCCATAGATACACTGGAAGCAGGTCACACCCCTAGGGAAACTCCCTTTCAACAGATTGGCTGCTCAAAACATATACGTCTGGTCCCATCATGGGAATAACCACATCACAACTGCTTAAACCACACAGAATTGTGGTCCAGCCAAGTTGACACACAGCTCCAGCTATCACAAACATTTACCAGTATACCACCATGTGTGTGTATAATCTTATCTAATTTAATCTCTACAGTAAGTCTACATTTTATGCATGGACTAACATTTTGTATCTTTCAAAGCACTTTAACATATGTTATTTTGCTATCACAATACTCCCATGATAATAGGTAGAACAAGTATCATTCCTCTTTTAAAGATAAGGAAACATAGGCTCAGAGAGGTCCACCGAGCCCGAAAAGGGCCACCTGATGTAAAGGCCAAGTTTGACTCCAGATCTGCACTCTTCCCACCGCTACCCCAGCAGTCAGATTTCTGATTCTGAGTCAGTGTCCTGGACACAAGGGCTGGAGGAGTCAGACCTGACCCATTCTCAGATGTCTGATATAACAGGAAGTTTTCCCAACACTGGAAAGTTTAACTTAATAAATAACCTGCCCTCTCTGCTTATTTTTGTACACTCAGTATTCTCATACCAAGTTCAGGGCCTAAATAGGCAGGCTTGCAGAGACCTCCAATCCAAGGCGTTTATTTTTTCAGGGCATGTAATGTTGTGCCAAGGAAATGTGCCCTTGACTGGCATAGAAAGAAGGAAATAATCCAGAACATTTGAAAACCCTCCCCATTAAGGTCTTGGCTGAGGCCATGGGAATTTCCAAATACTTTACTTGTTCTAATTAAGGTAGCAATGAGTATACTTTGCTAGTATGAGGCTTAGAGATTTATGTCACCATGGAAAATCCCTAGCCATGGGGGAGCTAATTCTAAAATGCTGAAAATAGAAGCAAACCGAACCAGCATCACAGATTTGCCTGGTATGGAGACAGCAAAAGAAAGGAGAAATCCCTAAATGCCAGGGTGGCTCTTCCCATACTCCTGGTTTTGTCAGAACCTACCTAGTATCTGTTGTCTGGAGTTTGGGCAACTGTGATGGTTACACTCACACAAACAGACACCCACTCCTGATGACCACACTCAGAATTATTAGTTTCTCATACTGTCTGAACACTACCTGAAATTTCCACAAAGGGTGTCAGAGGGAACTTCCTCTTTATATTCAGAGTGACATCCTGTTTGAAGGATGGACTCCTAAATCACACCAGATGGACAACTTGGGAGAGTAGTGATTTTTTTACTGCTATAAGTATGAGATCACAGAGCTGGCATCATTTTTGCAGAGTGTTTAGAGCTGAACGACTGAATTCCCAGGACCTGTGTATGGAGGTAGATGATCCCACACCCTCGAGACTCCCTACCATTCCCAGTGTTTGGCTCCAGAGTACTTTTTTTCTTTTGAATTCATACATGTATGTGTGCCCCAAAATTCTTTTAGACAACATGTGTGTGTCAGCAGCAATGTGTGTGCAAAACCACTCTCACCCCTAGGTTTGTGATGGTTGACTGTGAACATTGTGTCTCACACTCCCAGGTGGGATCACCCAGGTTCCAGCTAGGGAATCTCTGCTGGAGTTAAGGGTGGGTGGACACTGCCTCAGGAGTTCTGAGCTGTTGTGATGAACAATTTAGATGGACTCAGAATTTCAGATGCAGGACATAAGAGGAAGAGATGGGAGGTACTTTTTGTAACAGTGGAGGCAATAGCAGGACAAGTTCAGGAGTAAGACAGTGCACTGGTCAAAATCCTCTAAAATCCTGCTACACAAAGTGTGGTTTCCAGAACAGCAATGTCAGCATCACCTGGGGTTAGAATTTCAGAATCTCAAGCCTGCCCCAGACCTACACATTCAAAATCTGCATGTTCTCAAGGGCCCAAGGGGATTCCTGTGCATTTACAGCTTGAGAAGTGCTGCTCCAGAGCCAGACTTTGCCAGTGCTTGCAGGTTTTTACACACTAAGACTAGGTCAAGGATACAATCATGCACTGGAATAGTGTACAGTAACAGAGATGTTTACAATATAGAGTTCGGGGGGAGGGAATCAATTTCTCTGTATACACATCCAAAAGAAAAAAAAAAACTCACTGTCATAGAGTCAGTTTCTGACTCATAGCAATCTCATTGGGTTTCCAAGGCTGTGAATCTTTACAGAAGCAGATTGCCTCACTTTATTTTATAGAGTGGCTGGTGGGTTTGAATCACCAGCTTCTTGATTAATAGCCAAATGTCTTAACCACCACACCACCAAAGCTCCTTGTATACACCTACTCCTCACTTACTGACTAGCTTGTTATCTGACATTTCACATTTATGACAATAGTTAAAAATATACTATTTAACTGTTTTGCAAATAACATATGTTTGGCAATAATGAGCATCAAGTTGTGAGGCAATAGTAACACTGGCTGTGATAGTTAAAGTTATGATTTAACTATGATTCTCAGTAGTTTGTCAATTATGTAATGATATAATTTGGCAGTTATGTAATGATGTAGTCATCCTCCATTTTGTGATCTGATGTGGTCATCCTCCATTTTTGCATAACACTGATTTTCACATAATGATCTGTTCTTTGGAACATAACTATGTCAATATGTGAGGGAAAAACAAAACAAAACAAAAAACCCTCACTGCCATTGAGTCAAATCCAACTCGTAGTGACCCCTCCTTGTGTTTCTGAGGTAATATCTCTATGGAAGTAGATTGCCCAGTCCCCTTCTGAGGAGTGGCTGGTGGATTTGAATCGCCAGCCTTCTGGTTAGCAGTCAAATGCCTTAGGCACTATACCACCAGAGCTCCCAATACATGAGGAGGGAGTGTATATTTTTTCTTTCTTTCTTTCTCTGTTTGTCTTTTTTTGCCTTTCTGTTTTTCTTCTTTCTTGCACACACACATACAAACACATGCATACATATTTTATACCATAAAAGATCTGAAGTCAAACAAAATAGATTTGTTTCATGTCTGGCTTTGTTAATAATTGTGGGGCCTCAACCAAGTCGTTGATGTCTCTGAGCCTCTTTCTATATCTCTAAAAAGAAGGTAATAGATGACTCCACTGAGCACTCACAGGTAGCAAGAAGTAAATGCTTTTTACATATTAACTCGTTTCATGCTTCAGACAAGTCATGTGATACGGGTACTACTATTATCCCTGTTGGACAGGTGAGGATGCCGAGGCACAGAGACCTCCAAACTGGATCTTGTGAACAGGGGCAGGAACCCAGAGATACCAGAGCTCAGACACTAACCTCTATGCTCGTGTTGGGACACAGTGAGGATGACATGGAATGATGACTGTGAACCTCTCAGCCCAACACTCAGCATGTGGGCAGCCCTTGGTAAGTTATTACCAAGTAGGTTATTATGTATGCTTAGATGAAGGTTGGGGAGGATGTATACCTAAGTAGGTATTAATAGAGTTTGTCTAAAATTATGGAATTCTGGGTATATTTGCTTTTTCTTATCTCTTTTTTCTAAAATGAATATGTTCTGCATTTGTAATGAGAAACATAATAAGAAAAAAAAATTAACAACAATAAAAAATTTCTTGCTAACGTGATTTGGGAGAGAAGGATAGAAGCCTTTCAGTGCCTGAGTCCAGCTCTGCAAAAGCAGCCTACCCTCCACCCCCACTATCATCCCTCCCTCCAAAGCCACAACAAATTACCCACAAGATGGACAGAGTAGCACTAGCAGCCAAGCCTATGAAGCTCCCTGAGGTCTACGTTTCAGCATCTCCCCTACCCGGGAACCAGAACCTCTATGTAGGGGGACAGACTCTGTGTCTCTAGTTCAACTGCATCCAAAATGAGCATTTACATTAATTAACCTTTTGATGTATACACTAAGAGTATGGAAGAATATATGGAATAGAGACAGACCCAGGGTTAATGACTTTCTAATTGTGGAAAATTTTTCACCCTGTTTCCAAATATAGAGAACTCAAATGATGAGGACTCATAGAACTTGGTGACAGGATTCTCAGGGTTCAAAGTGAGAAAGGAATGAGGAAGGAGAAAGTGTTCCCAATTCCCAGACTGGCCATCTTATCCTTTCCTCTGTGCTACTGACAGTACAGTTCCAAATTCTTTCCTACGCAGGGCTCTTTAGGGAAATCATCTAAAATACATTACTTAAAAAAAAGTCACTGCCAAAGCTCCTAAAATATATTGCATTGCTCCCAGCATTTCTGGGCTAGGAGTATTTGGGAGGTTGAGAATGTCACTGTTCACAGTGTTCTTTGCTCTTGAATCCCTGAGGAGTTTGTTGTTTTAAGTTTGTTACCAAAAAACCAAGCCTGGTGCTGTGGACTTGATTCCCACACATGATGACCCCATGTGTGTCAGAGTAGAAAGAAGTGTGTTCCATAGGGTTTTTGATGACTGGAATTTTTGGAAGTAGATCACCAGGTCTTTCTTCTGAGGTATCTGTGAGTGGATTCAAATTTACAACCTTTTGGTTAGGACTTGAACTCCTTAAAATTTGCTGTTGTTAGTTGCCATAGAATTGGTTCTGACTCATAGTGACTCCATGTGTGCAGAGTAGAACTGCTCCATAGTTTTCAAGGCTGTGGCCTTTTGGAAACAGATTGCCAGGACTGTCTTCTGAGAACCCTCTAGGTGGGATTGAACCACCAAACTTTTGGCTAGTAGTCCAGTCCTTAACTATTTGCATAATCCAGGGAATCCTTAGGTTTGTTGATGGTTGTCAAATACTCAATGGAAACATGCCTGGGGGCATTTGGGACAATCTACTTCCGTAGTGATACTGCCTTGGAAACCCAAGGAGGGGTCGCTACAACAACAACAGTAGCCTGTTGGACCAAACAAAGAAACTAAAACTACCCAGGATTCTCTATTGACATTCACCAAAACCAAAACTCATTGATGTCAGGTCGATTCCAACTCATAGCAGCCCTACAGGACAGAGTAGAACTGCCTCATACGCAGGGTTTCCAAGGCAGTAAATCTTTATGGAAGTAAACTAACATATCTTTCTCCCACGGAGTGGTTGGTGAGTTCAAACTGCAGAGATTTCAGTTAGCAGCTGAACACTTAACCACTGTGCCACCAGAGGTCCTTTTTTCCAAAATTAGTTCCTGTAATTGTCAGGTTGTTGTCTAAGGCAGTCTTCTCCACTGAACCAACTTGACATCTGGCAAGCTCCTCATCCCTGTGAGTGGAGGAAACTAGTAGGGGTGTAGGAGATAAGAGGTTTGTGAAAACATACATCTAGTTTCTGCACCCCAACCTTTCCTTCCCTGAAGCAAGGAAGGAACTGGCCTTGCCATAGAAAAGCTTCTCCAAGATGTATCTAAAAATGCCCAACTGAATGGAAATTATGGGCTAAAGCTGTCCCTGGATCACAGCTGCCCAAAGAGGTCTATCCCAACCTGGCTAGTCTTCAAAGAATAAGGTACCCCTCAGTAGTTTCCAACATATCTCTTCAAAAATCTTCAGAGATCCCAGGGGAACCCTGAGCTTTAGTGGGCTTCTAGGACGATGGCAGAATTTTCAGTCCTGGACAGATCCCTTGTCAAAGTGTCAAGAGACCTGAAAATTGTGCTGCATGGAGACTAGTGACAGTGATGTTTTAGACTATTTCCACTTCCCATTTTATGTACAGGGTGGCATTCTTCCCCTGAAAGACTGCTGAGGAGGCCTGGGCACATGTGTTTTGGCTCAGAAAATCCTAGGAGAGTAAAGGAAAAGGTCACTATGTTATTTTAAACTCAGACTTGATACTTGGATGTATTAATGGCCTGCCATACAGGAGTTGATAAATAACTCCCCACTCCCCTTAGCACAGCTCAGGGCCTCACCCACATATCATTTTGAGGCTTGGGCTCTACATTTTGAGAAAGAGTAAAGTAGCTAAAGATATCCCATGAAGAAGGGAACATACAGTGTTAAAAGAAAGAATGAAAATTAGGCCTTATGAGAAATTCTTAAAGGTATCATGGATTCCAGACTTGGGAAAAAGAAAACTACAGGACAGCAAAATCACTCCATTTAAGTAAAAGAATGTTGGTTATATGAAGGATGCCCATCTGTTTTCTATTGTTGTCTAATTAAGTGATAACTGCTGGTCTCCCAAGAGGTTCTGTCTTTGGTAATATATATAAAAAAATAAAAACCCATTGCCATCGAGTAGATTCCAATTCATAGCAACCCCCGTTGGGTTTTCAAGGAGGTAAATCTTTATGGAAGTAGATTGCCCAGTCTTGCTTCCATGGAGTGGCTGGTGGGTTTGAACAACCAACTTTCTGGTTAGCAGTCAGATGCTTTAGGCACTGTGCTACCAGAGCTCCTTTGGGTAATATAGGCATTGAATAAAAACATCTTCCAAGGGAGATCCTGAAAGTTCAGTTCTGGGGAGGGAACCTGAGAAGCAGATGCACCCTAATAAGAGTGGAGTCCATACACACGAGGGCCTGATGGGCTCTAGCAATACTTCTGGAGCCTACCTGGTGAGCACAGATGATGGAGAATCAGATTCTATTCCAGACCTGACATTTGAAAGACATATTGGCTAAGAGAAGAATGAGAAAGTGATTCATCTTAAGGTTAATTTAATATTAACTAAAGGCTACAAAAGAAAGAATAGAGTTTCTTTCCTTGGGGTGTCTTAAAAATGGTATTCACCTTCCTTGTTTTAAGATGTTTCATACATTTTCAAGAGAGAGGACTGTACTAGGTATCCTCTAAAAGGTCCACTTCCTTTCATAAATCTGTGATGGAGCAAGTGTAACTAGAATGGTCTTTGGAAGCAAGAATGGCCAGACTTTGCTTCACCAACTTTGGTCATATTCCCTGGAGAAGGATATCCTGCTTCATAAAGTGGAGGGTCAGCGAAAAAGGAAGACTCTCAACAAGATGGATTGGCACAGTGTCTGCAATGATGGGCTCAAATATAACAAGGATTGTGAGGATGGCACACAACTGGGCAGTGTTTAGTTCAATTGTACATAGAATCACTATGAGTTGGAGCCTACTCGATGGCAACTGACAACAACACAGTGTGTTAGGACTCTAATCCAACTCTGGCTAGCTTGGGCAAAGAGTATGGCTGACCTAGGGACAACTGGAACCAGGGAGTGGTATGCTACAAACCCTCTCTTTCTCACCTCTCCCTTTCTCTACTGGATTCAGAATTTTGTTTATATTTTCTACCCAGCAGAAAACATGGCCACTGAGATGCCTGGCTTTACATCTCACACTTCAAAATCAAAGAGGAGCTTCCCTTTTTCCCTTGGTTCCAAGCCAAAATAGTTCAGAAAAGGGCTTGGTCAAGTGCTCATCTCTGAGGGCAGGCAGCTGGGGCACTATGATGGAGAGTCCCCACTGGAACCAAGGGTTGGGATAGAGGGAGGAGCAAATGCCAGGAAAAAGGGTTGAGTAGATGCAGCCATAGATGTCCTGCATGGTACAGAGCAAGAAGACGAATTCAGAGTGTGTGTGGGTGAGTCTTGGAGCGGGGGAGAAAAGAAAAAGAGGAAGAATGTGGGGCTAGGATCAAGGTTGGGGAAGGGTGAGAAGAAAGGGTCCTTCTGTAGCACAGGCATACTAATTGGAAGGACATTCAGTTCCCCCCTTGAACAATGATGTCTCAGGCTATATACATTTCTTACCAGTTTCTTTTCAACTTTGACTTTCCCTCCTTAAATTCGCTCTGAGCTACTTGACAAAGTGTAATAACACTTTCTGTTAATTTGTGCTTGGAATAACTGGAAAGATTCCTATGAAGTTGTCTTGCCATCACCATTTTATCCATAAATTTCTACCCCACATGAGCTCTTTCTTAATAGACTACCTGGGAAATGTGAGGAGTAGTATTATTCACCACTAGTGACATCCTTTTACTTGGTGGAATATTCAGGTGTGAACTCTAGTTGTGAGCACAAGTATCTAGTGTGGGTTTCATTTGAGGTCTCTGATGTAATTTTAGTTACATGGCAACTGGGGCTGGAGTCATGTGGAGGCTCAGGTGAGATTTTGGGAGAGTTGGGCCTCTCTTTTTCTCCATTTAGTTCCAGCATGTCTTCTCTCCATATAGGAGCTCTGCTGGTACAGTGGCTAAAGTGCTTGGCTGCAAACCGAAAGCTCTATGATTCTAATCCACCAACCACTCTGTGGGAGAAAGATGTGGCAATCTGCTTCCATAAAGATTACAGCTTTGGAAACCCGATGGGGCAGTTCTACTCTGTCCTGTAAGGTTGCTATGAGTCAGAATGGACTCAATGGCAGTGGGTGGGTCTCTACATATAGCGAGCGTCTCCAGCAGGGTTGAGAGACTTCTTACATGCTATCTCAGAGTTCCCAAAAGCACAAAAGTGGAAGATACTGGTTCTTAATTTCTGGGCTTGAAAGTATTGAAATATCATTCCCACTTTCTTTGTTATTTAAGTCAATAAACAGTCCAGCCAAGATTCTGTGTGGAAGGGGTTACACATGGATGTGAATACCTGCAGATGTGTTTCATTGGGGGTCAGTTTAGAAAAGTGGCTATCACAGGCTGTAAGAATATATGTGTGTATATAACTAAAGCATGACATGGTATTGTTGGGTTGATATTAACATTACAGTTTGAGACATTAAGAATAAATGCTTTGATTTCCAGGGTAATTACTAAAAGAATAGATATGGTATAGCAGTTAGTAGATGGAAAGTAAATATAATGGTTAAAAAAAAGGTCAATCCCAAAGGATGCAAGTAAAAACAAAAAAGAAACATAGGACAGGTGAGACAGAAAAAAAAAAAAAAAAAGGAGATTTAAGTATAGGTATATTACTAAGTACAGTAAGTATAAATGGAATAATTCTTCAATTAAAAGACAAATATGGCCAAATGATTTTAATTGGATTGTTTGTCTTTTTGTTATTGAGGTGTTGGAGTTTTCTATAAATTCTAGAGATAAGTCCCTTGTCAGATATGTCAGTACCAAATATTTTTTCCCAATCTGTAGGTTCTCTT
>NW_006921641.1:2833503-2836216 GCF_000298275.1 Orycteropus afer afer | reverse complement strand
CATGAACAGGGAAAAGAAAAAGAGCTGAAAACTAGGACCTGGGAGGGGAAGAATAAAGAATAATAGTAAAAAGGACAAATGTATTAATAATAATAGTAGTTTTAAAACAGACAAAAACAAGCAAACTAAAAACCAGAAAAAAGAAAGAGAAGGAAAAACAAACAAAAAAATTCAAGGGAGGGTAGGACAGGGCACCCAGGCTCTGCCTGGGCACACAAACTGGGATGGAGTTCCTGCGGGCCCAGAAGGTGGGTGAGAGTGGGGAATGGCTGCACCTCTGTTCACCAAGGAGTGTGGGGTATAAGAGTAACAGGGGGAATGTTTCACCTCTTCAGTCGTCCAGGTCCGGAGTGTTCTTGGGGTTACTGGCAAGCAGAACCTGTTCTTAAGCCCCTGGAATCTCGGAGAGCACTGTCTCTTTAAATATTCAAAATGGTCAAGCTGTGTGTAAACTTTCAAAAGGAGGCATCCTCTGGACTGGCAAAAGTCCACAGCTCAGCCCACCTTTCTCTTCACTGATGCTTCTCATTTTATTCCCCAGCCACCAGAGCAGTCCTCTGCGCAGTCCCTGGCTAGCAGGGCAGATTTTTAGGTTAAGTCTTACTACCACTCGGCACTTTCAAAGCTGTCTGTGCTGTCAGGATCGCTCAAGATTGCTGCCAGACCGGAGCTCTGTATGTCTCCTTTTTTGGTATTTTCATCGAAATTCTTCTGCTAGTTCGGGTTTAGTCCACTTCTATCTATATCCTTCCCTTCAAGGCTCAGGGTCCAGGATTATCTTCTGTGTCTGTGTTAATTGGTTCCCCTTTTCTTTGTTGAAGAGGGTCTGTGCAGTCTTTTTCCCTATTCCACCATCTTACCAGAAGTCCTCTGAATTGGCCAAATGATTTTAAAATTCCAATTGTATGCTTTTTATAGGAGACACATCTAGGACCTGCAGATATACAGAAATGTTGGCAGTTAAAGGCTACAAAAATATGCCCTGCAAATACTAACAAATATAAAGTTGTTTTAGTTATAATATTAGTCAAAATAGATTTTAAGGCAAAAATGTATTATTAGAGATAAATAATTTCATAATGATAAAACTTTTAAATGACCTGAGAAATGGAATAACTTTAAATTTGTATCCACCTAAGAAAATTGTTTCAAATGTGCAAGCCTAAGTTTTAAAACTACAAGGAGAAATAAATCTACACTTCATAGTGGGGATTTATTATTTCTTTCAAAATTGATAGTGTAAGCAGATTAAAAAAACAGAAATGTAGAAGATTTCAACAACACAATTTAAAAACTTATTCTAATAGACATATGGAACCACTGCACACAACTTCAGAATATACACTTTTATCAAATTACATGGAACAGTTATAAAAATTGACTGTATGTTGTTGTTGGGTGCCATTCAGTCTATTCTGACTCGTAGCATCCCCTGTCACAGAGTAGAACTGCCTCATAGGGTTTCCTAGGCTGTAATCTTTATGGAAGCAAACAGGTCTTTCTTCTGTGGAGCTGCTGGGTGAGTTTGAACTGCCAACCTTTCAGTTAGCAGCCGAGCACTTAACCGTTATACCACAAGAAAACCAGAAACCAAACCCATTAACATTGAGACCGTTCTGACTCATAGTGATCCTATAGGATATAATAGAACTGCCCCATAGGGTTTGCAAAGTTGTAGATCTTGACAGAAGCAGATTGCCACATCTTTCTCCTGTGGAGTAGCTGGTGGATTCAAACTGCCAATCTTTTGTTTAGCTGGCCTGCATAACCAATAGTGCCTTAGTGCACTTAAGCAAGCCTCAACAAATTTCAAAAGATTGAAATCATACAGAGTATGTTCTATGACAGCACTAGAATTTGCAAGAAAATCAGACCAAAAAGATATCTAGAATATTAGCTGAAAATGAAAAAGGAATGGTGTAGTTGGAAAAAATCATCATTTTGTAAATGATTCCAAGATTTTGCCACAGTTCTGCCTTTTCAGTTTGCATTGCAGAGATTAATAAGATGTGAATTTCTTTCCTTTGAACTCCAGGGCCTCCTGTTTAAATAATGAGCATGTTGTTAAATATTTTTATGAGCTGAAGATCTTGCAAATCTCTAATTAGAAAGATGTAAATGTTCATTGACCATGTACCACTCTGAACAACTTCAGAAAGAGCATCATAGACACCCTGGCATCTGTTCTCTGGCCCTTCCCCACCTTTCCCACCACATGTCCCTCAGTTATGTCTTCTCCCAGCTGGAGCCCAGTACCTTGGTTTTTTTCCTACAACTCTGGGCAAATTTTGCCCACACACCAAAAAAGCACACACTTTTCTAATGTAGTTGGCTATTTCCTGAAACTCCTTTGGTTGGGAGTTATCGATATTCATGCTTTTAATCTGGTAAATATAAAAGTTCCTTGAAGGAGTGATACACTGAACTTGTATCAACCATTTACATTTTAGTTTAATCTCAAACCTGAGAGATGTGACTTTTTTTTTTTTTTTTTTTTTTACTTTTCTTGTGGTGAAAACACACACAGCAAGACATTTGCCAACATAGCAACATCCACATTTACAGGGATACTGATGACATTTTTCATGTTGTGCCTCCATTATTTCTATCGTTTTCCAAAATATTCCACCACAATTAGCATAAACTCAATGCCCCACAAACAAAAGCTTCCTCTTTCCCCCTCCTTCCTTCCCCTGGTAACCACTAATAATCT
>NW_006921641.1:2811919-2833393 GCF_000298275.1 Orycteropus afer afer | reverse complement strand
TATATATATGTATATATATATGTATATATATACACACACACACCCAGCTTATCTAGGAATTTACCATCCACCCATTCCCCATCCCTGGTAACCAACAAAGAAAGTTCTCTTCCACGTATAAACCTTTCCTTGACTTTTTACAAGTGTACTGTGGTAGTTATGGTTGTGTGTCAACTTAGCTGGGCCTGGTTGAGTGGCTGGGCTGCTGGATGTAGTTATTCCCCATGATGAGACTGGCAATCACCACCATGGTTGGATCTGCCACAAGCAGCTGAGTAACTGCTTCAGGGATGTGGTCTGCTTCCTGTATATAAGAAAAAGCTTTGGAAATGGTCTCTTGCTGATGGCATTCTTGAACCCTGCATGTAGCCATGTCGTTGTTCAGCCTGCCATGCTCTGCCAATCTTGGGACTTTAAATGGACTTGAATTAATGGCCTGCTGTGTGCTTTGGTAACATTGGGATTGTGCCTTGTTACTGTCAACATTGGGTTTGTCAGCCTCAGCAGCCAGCAGCTGTCTGATTGAAGAAAAGCCTCCAGCTTCAATGGGCTAGGAGCAGGAGGCAGAGCTAAAGTCCAAGGTTGAGGGGCTTTCACCCTAGAGCCTGGCACTTTGAACTCAGAATTAAAGCTTTCAAACTGTAAACAAACTCCTGTTTGTTAAAGACATTCCATTTGTGGTATATTTTCTGTTAGAGCAGTACAGAGGTAACCAATACATGGACTAATACAACATTCGTCTTTCTGTGATTGACGTATTTCACTCAGCATAATGTCCTCCAAGTTCATCCATGTTATGTAGTGTTTGGCAGATTCTACATTACTCTTTAGGTTGCATAGGATTCCATTGTGTGTATGTACCACAGTTTGGTTATCCATTCCTCCACTGATGGGCACTTAGGTTATTTCCATGTCTTTGCTATTGTAAACAGTGCTGCAATGAACATGGGTATGCATAGGTTTATTTGTGTCGTGGCTCTCCCTTCTTTAGGATATATACTGAGTAATGGGATTGCTGGATCAAATGGTATTTCTATTACCAACTTTTTAAGGAGTTGCCATACTGATTTCCACAGTGGTTGTACCATTTTACAGTCTCACCAGCAGTTTATCAGAGTCTCCACATCCTCACCAGCATTTGTTATTTTATGTCTTGTATGTTGATCTTCTATCCTGCCACTCTGCTAAATCTTTCAATAAGTTCCAGTAGTTTTCTTGCTGAGTCTCTTGGGTTTTCTATGTATGGGATGATATCATCTGCAAAAGGGATGGTTTTACTTCTTCCTTACCAAACCGAATGCTTTTGTTTCTCTTTCTTGCCTTATTGCCCTCGCTAGGACTTCCAATACAATGTTGAACAGAAGTGGAGATAGAGGGCATCCTTGTCTGGTTCCTGCTTGCAGGGGGAATGGTTTCAGTCTCTCTCCATTGAGATAATGTTGGCTGTTGGGTTTGCATATATCCCATTTATTATGCTGAGGTATCTCCCTTCTATTCCTATTTTTCTGAGAGTTTTTATCTGGTATGGGTGTTGGATTTTATCAAATACCTTTTTTGCATCTATTGATATGATCATGTTGTTCTTTCCTTTATTTTACTTATATGATGGATCACATTAAGTGTTTTTCTAATGTTGAACCATCCTTGCATACCTGGTATGAATACTACTTGGTCATTATGTGTTATCTTTTTGATATGTTGTTGGAGGGAGTTTATTGGCTAGTATTTTGTTGAATATTTTTGCATCTGTTTTTCATGAGGGATATTGGTATGTAGTTTTCCTTTCTAGTGGTGTCTAGTTATGCTTACTTTGTAAAAAGAATTTGGGAGGAATCCATCCTTTTCTATGTTCTGGAATAATTTGAGTAGATTGGTGTCAGCTCTTCTTTGAATGATTGGTAGAATTCTCTAGTGGGCCATCTAGAGAATGGGTTGTGGGCTGTCTAGAGAATGGGCCATCTCATCTGGGCCAAGACTTTTTTTTTTAGTTGTTAATTTTTTTATGATCTGTTCAATTTCTTCTTTTGTTATGGGTCTGTTCAAATTTCCTACCTCAGCCTGTGTTAGTTTAGTTAAGTAGTGTGTTTCTAAAAATCTGTCCATTTCTTCTAGGTTTTCAAATTTGTTAGAGTACAGTTCTTCATAGTATCCTGATATTATTCTTTTTATTTATGTTGGCTCTATTGTGATGTCAGCCATTTGATTTCTTATTCATGTTATTTGCATCTTCTCCTTCTTTTCCTTTGTTAGGTTTGCCAGTGATTTGTCAATTTTATTAATCTTTTCAAAGAACCAACTTCTAGTCTTGGTAATTTTTTCTATCATCTTTCTGTTTTCTATTTCATTTATTTCTGCTCAAATCTTTATTATTTCTTTTCTTCTGGATACTGTAGGCTTCTCCCTAACCCCACTCTTTTTCTAATTGCTGGAGATGTTGGGTTAAGGTGTTGATTTTGGCTCTTTCTTCTTTTTTGATGTGTGCATCTATTGCTAAAAATTGCCCTCTGATCACTGCTTTTGTTGTGTCCCAAAGATTTTGATATGTTGTTTTCATTCTCATTTGATTCAAAGAATTTTAAAATTAACTTGTTATTTCTTCTATTACCAAGTCATTTTAGTAGAAGATGTTATTCAGTTTCCATGTGTTTGGCCTTTTCCCATTGGTCTTCCTACTGTTGATTTCTGATTTTATAGCATTGTGATCTGAGAAGATGCTTTTCAGTATTTTGATGTTTCTAAATTTATTGAGGCTTGCTTTGTGGCCTAACATATGATCAATCCTGGAGAATGTTCCATGTGTGCTGTAAAAGAATGTATATTGTGCTGTTGTTCGGTGAAGTTCTCTGTATATGTCAATAAGGTCAAGTTGATTGATTGATTTGTTTACTCCTTCTGGATCTTTGTTGAGTTTCTTTACAGTTTTTCTATCTTTTTGAAAACCAGAAAAACCAAACTCACTGCCGTGGAGTCAGATCTGACTCATACTGACCCCTCCTTGGGTTTCTGAGGCAGTATCACTGCAGAAGTAGATTACCTAACATTCCTTCCAAAGAGTGGCTGGTGGGTTTGAACCACCAGCCTTCTGGTTAGCAGTCAAATGCCTTAGGCACTACACCACCAGAGCTTCTTTTATTGAAAGTAGTGTCTTAAAGTCTACTACTGTTATTCCTACTATTACCACAATCAACATCAGTGGAAGTAGCAGTCAAGAAATCAGATGAAGTATTGCATTGGGCAAATCTGCTGGGAAAAAAAAAAAAAAAAAAACCTCTTTAAAGTGCTAAAGAGGAAAGATGGCTCAATGAAGACTAAGGTATGCCTAGCCTAGCCCAATGGTATTTTCAATTGCCTCACATGCATGTGAAAGCTGGACAATGAATAAGGAAGACAGAAGAAGAGTTGATGCTTTTGAGTTGTAGTGTTGGTGAAGAATACTGAAAGTACCATGGATTGCCAGAAGAATGAACAAATCTGTCCTGGAAGAAGTGCAACCAGAATAGCCAGAGTTTGTCTCACCTATTTTGGTCATGTTGTCGTCAGAAGGGACCATTCCCTAGAGGAGGATATCATGCTTGGTGAAGAGGAGGATCAATGAAAAAGGAGAAGGCCCTCAATGAGAGGGATTGACACAGTGGCTACAACGATGGGCTCAAGTATAGCGGGGATTGTGAAGCTGGCACAGGACTGGGCAGTGTTTCATTCTGTTGCACATAAGGTCGCTATGAGTCGAAGACAACTTGATGGCACCTAACAACAACAACAACAGTACCTCTCTAACAGAAATAACCACACGTGGAATGGCTTTAACAAAGAGGAGTTTATTCTCTTACAGTTTTGGAGGCTAGAAATCCAAGTTCAAAGTGCTAGGCTCTAGGGACTGGGTGAAAGTCCCTTGACCTTGGGCTTCAGCTCTGCTTCTTGCTCCTGGCCCACTAAAGCTGGAGGCTTACTTCACTCAGGCAGCTGCTGGCTGTTGAGGCTGCCAAACCCGAGGTCAAAAAGTGAAAAGGCACAGTCCCGATATTACCAAACTACATGGCAGGCCACTGATTCAAGGCCATCAAGAGTACCAAGATCGGCAGACAGTATGGCAGGCTGATGAATAACAACTCAGCTACATGCAGATTCAATCATGCTAAGAGCTCAGCTCTTTCCTGAAGCTTCTCTTTATATACTGGAAGCAGACCACATCCCTAAGGCAGCTAGCTATTCAGCTAGTAACGGTGGATTCCACCATGGAGTTGATTACCAGTCTCATAATGGGGAATACTACATCAAGCTGCCCAGCCAGTCAAAACCAGGCCCAGCCAAGTTGACACATAACCTTAACTATCACACCCATGGTTGTGGAGTTGATTCAGACTCATAGTGACCCTATAGGACAGAGTAGAATTGCCCCATAGGGTTTCCAAGGCTGTAAGTCTTTACAGAAACAGACTGCCTCTTCTTTCTCTTGCAGAGCAGCTGGTGGGTTCTAACTGCTGGCCTTCCTAATAGCAGCTGAGCTGTTTAACCACTGGGCCATCAGGGCTTCCTACCTGGCAAACCCACTGCCATTGAGTGAATTCTGTCTCATAGTGACCTTTTAGGACAGAGTAGAACTGCCCCATAGCGTTTTCAAGGCTGTAAATCTTTATGGAAGCAGATTGCCTCATCTGTCTCCCATGGAGTGGCTGGTGGGCTCAAACTGCTGCCAACCTTTTGGTTAGCAGCCAGATGCTTTAACCACTGTACCACAAGAGCTCCTCAGGGCTTCCTAGAGCCCCTAAATTCACAAATTAGCAACAGAGTACCGCTTGTTGACAGCCTCCTAATGGGCATTCAAGACACACTTTCTACAGAACAAAAATTTTATCCTTTTCTCCTTAGAACAGTCAACTCTGGGAGATCAGACAGGGACAATTTACACAGGGAGACAGCTTGGAGGACAGGAATGCATAGGAAAGAAGGCCACAGGGAAAAGGTAACCACAGGGAGGAAGTGGGAAGAGAGCTGTTACATTATGGGGATTGCAATGTCATGAAAACAAAATGTGTATGAACTGTTGAATGGAATACAAATTTGCTCTGTAAACTTTTCACCCAAATCACAGTTAGAAAAAACAACAAAAAAACTATCCTTTTCCCTAGAGATCAGTGCTTCTTCTAGAGACTGCAAGACACAAGAGTCTTTGGAAACTGCTTTATAAATATTGACATCATAGTTATTTTGACCTCAGTAACCGAAAGCTACCAGCAATGATAGAGGAGCCAAAGAGTTCAATGCAATTGGCCAATCTGATAGTTTTTCTCTTTCATTTAAGAAGGTAAATGATTCCTTAAGTGTGTTAGGAATAACCATAAACAAGATACACTGCTTTCCTCTTATGTGGAGGTCTCCCATTTGAGCCCCATATTTCAAGTCTCACTATGCCTAGCATAGCCTCTTGCATAAAATGTTTCAATGAGTCAATTAATGCATTTTAAACAGCTTGCTTAACTCCATTTTTCTACACACCTCAGGTTACTCAATTCTATTAACAAAGGCTGTTGATGGTCTAAGAAAATTGAAGGAGTTCATTTTTGGCAAAGATTCTTAATTTGTAATAGCTGGTGGTTACCGCACCCAAGGTTTCCAACTTAATTAGAAACAGTGGAATTTAATTTCACTGTGGTTGTTTCTCTGGCTGTTAATTTAGCTGATTTGAATTCCATTACGTTTTCAATAGAAACAATTCCACGCTAATTAGCCAGAGCCTCTGTTTGCTAGTGGTTGTTTAACAGGTAGACAGTGTTGGGGCTTCAGATCATCTAGCTTCTTAAAGCAAATGCTGCAATGAGCCCCAGCTTGGGATACATTTGGCATCTAGAAACAGATCTTTGAAACTGCTGATATTTATAATCAAAACCAGAGTCTGTGCAGTGACAAAACACTAGAACTGCTTGAGTTTTGTTTTTCTAGCTGAATGTCCAATGACAAAACTTCGAAGATGTTTGTTTTGTTTATTTGTTCTTCCAGGAGATCTGCTGCTAAGATAAGGCCACAGCATTACGACATTGTTTAATGGGGAGAATTTGCATTTTTAAGAAACTTATTTGAAAAAAAGAAAAAGATAAAGCAAGTACTTTCCACTTCATTATTTTAAGATTTCAGGGTTTTTGAAAATCTGATACTTTCGCCTGCTAACTATTGTGGAGTGATGTGGTTTTCTTCCACAAGACTGTCAAGCCGATCAGACAGGTGTTCAGAAATAGTTACAAGACACGGATAATGAGCCATCTCCTACTCAGTCATTTCCCAAGGCTGGGAACTGTGCTCAGCCAGCTCAGAGTGAATAGATCTGGGTTTAGCTAGCCCTGCTCTGGGCAGGCCTAGCACTTCCTTGTCTCTCTGCACAAACACAAAAGCTTCTCTAGGGTTATGGTAAAGTATAATTGATTTTAAGTTGCAAATCAAATTTGGCAAATTTAGCTAATGTCAGAGAACTATGTGATTACATTTTTCTCATCTTCCCATTCCCCACCCCGACTGGGGCTGAATCTGGTAGGAGCTCCTGCTTCATCACTGAGAACACACTCCCCTGATCATGGGTTGTCTTAGTTTTCAGTGGCAGCTTAGATGTTGGCAAAGCTTTAGTCTGGGAAGCAGAGTCTTCAGTCAGCACGCTCACTACAGAGGGCTGGCAGGAATGCATGTGACTATGCAGCAGCAAAGAGGATCCCACCAGCCACACAGGAAAATGAGCTTCATGACCTCAGTCATATCACACTGCTTCTTTGGGGTAGACACTCCTCTTCTTAATTCCTGCTTTCACTGGACCATTAGTCTTAAACTACATGCTGTTCTCATCTCAGATTCAATGTTTAACTTAGAAAGAAGCAGAGATATCTCTATACTGAGGAAAAGTAATTTGTTCTCATTGACTCATGATTCATCAACCATTTATTGAGTGCTTATTAAGGGATCAGACAATCTAGATTTTTCAAAATAGTCTCATTTAAAGAAATTCTGATATTTTTTCCATAAAAGCAATTGGTTGACTATGTATTAAATATGATCTTAATATTACAAAGTCTGATAAATACACAAATTAGGGGAAAGGGAGGAGGTTAGACCATGTGTTCCAAGTTGGGGCTTGACTATCTGATCACCTTGACGTGTGTCAGACACCTTTGTTAAAGACAAAGATGAATGTGGCACGATTTCTGCTTTAAAGGTGTTCACGCTGGAACAGTGTATGAGAGATGTGTTAGCAATACCTCCGTTTTGCAGGGAAGAAAACACTGGACAGTTCAGACAAGGAGATTTTGTTAAGCTGAGAGGGCCTCTAGAGGAAGCATTCTAGATGGGGTCCAAGGATACAAAAGTTTTGGCTAGAAGATGTGTGTGGTAGGGTGTTGAGAGCAGGCAAAATGTATGACCAAAAGTCTGCAGAGAAGGGTAGTGGAGTTCAGGATTTGGGAGGGAAGTCCTGTGAGATGAAAAACCAGTTGCTGGCAAATCACCTCCCAGTCATGGAAAGCCCATGTGTGTGTCAGAGAAGAACTGTGTTTCATAGGGTTTTCAGTGGCTGATTTTTTGAAAGTGGATCACTAGGTCAGATGAAGAAAAAAAATTAAAAAACCAAACTCACTGCCATCAAATTGATTCCAATCCGTGGCACTCCCTATTGGGTTTCCGAAGCAGTAAATCTTTAGGGAAGTAGATTGCCCAGTCTTCCTTCCGAGGAGTGGCTGGTGGGTTTGAACTGCCACCCTTCTGGTTAGCAGTCAGTGTCTTAGGCACTACACCACCAGAGCTCCTGGTCAAATTAAGAGGGAATGATAAATCGATCTTGAACATGGAGGGTCTTGACTTCAGACCAGGGGATTGATTGTACATCATTTAGTAGCAGCAGAGTGAATCTGAAGATTATGAAGGTAGGGGGATGTGATCAGAAAAGCTAATGGGGCAGCAGTGAGTAGAATGGCGGCCAGGGGAGGTATGGGGAGAACACTAAGAAGGCAGGGATTGGGAGGCAGACAGGACCTTCGTTGTGGACAGGAAATAGGTCTCCAGTGTGGGAGATGGAGGACTCCTGAGACACCATGGGGTTCTGGCATCTGACAAAGTATGTGCATCAAAGTCCTCAAAAACACTCGGGGGAGGGCAAAAGGACTCTAGCTGAGTAGGGCAGTACTTCTCAAACTTCAGTATGTCCTCCTGGGGAGCTTGGGATAATACAGATTCTACATTAGGAGGCTTGGACGGTCTGAGCTTCTGCATTTCAAACATGCTCCTAGGTGAGACCCAGGCTGCTGGTCCCAGGACCATACTTTTCATAATGAGGATCTAGAACTGCTCACATTTTGCTAGATTTATGTAGTGATTTATAATAGCTGAACATCTGTGAGAAAGGGACCCAATCGTGTCCAAAAGTTTTCATTTCTTTAAATCTCCTTGTAAATGTGGCAGGAAGTCAACACATGGTTGAATATATGTTTGTTTCTTTAAGTTCTACCTTGACCCATGGAAACCATGACTCTCTCCCCAGCATGTGTGAATGGACTTTTGGGGTATAGAAGTCACCAAGGAGAGGAAGGTGAGTCTTGAGCGACTCCTCAAGGCAATCAAGGTGGCTGCCTGGGTAAGGGTGCTGGGGGTGTGTTTGGACCCCTCCATTGTTCCAGAAGCCTCTGTTCTGTGTTGAGGTCTAAAGCAGCAGATGCATAATTGCCCATAGGTGGCAGACCCTTGAGCGCATCCTGACCCAATGTTCTGGAGTCACTTTGCAGCCTAGGAGGGGTTGGTGTCACTTCCAGGTGCTGTGTGGTAGGACCGTGACCAGAGTGGCAGGAGAAAAGCAGGCAGAGCCATACTTGGGGTGGGTCTTTGCAGGCTGAGTGTCTTCCTGTGTTTGGAGCTGTTCCTCGTGGCTCCTAGGAGCTACTGCTGGCTCGTGGTTACTGCACAAGGCCCTCCAGTTCTGGAAAGACCTTCAAGGCCAGCCCTCCTTGGCAGCAGAGACCCCCGTGTGAGTCAGGAGAGCTGTGTTTGAGCTAGGCAAGGGACATAAAACAACCAAACTCACTGCCGTCAAGTTGAACCCAATTCATAGCAACCCCTCCTTGGGTTTCTGGGGCGGTATCACTATAGAAGTAGATTGCCCAACATTCCCATTAATATTTTTTGAGGTGTATGTCTTTGTCCCCCTTCAATATTTTAGGCCATAAACAGGGTTGTGTTTCTCTTAACAATCAAGTTAATGGGATTCTAACCACTGACACTGACCTGAGCCTTTTTAAGGTAACCTGTTTCTTTTTGTGATCAGCCACTCCAGGCTCCTTGCTTGTACACTTCAGCCCTGGTCCCTCCTCACCTCTTCCCTGGAGTCAGAGCTCCAGCTGGGTCTATTGAACCTGAAGGAGGACTGGACACTGATCTGGATAGTGGTGCTCCAACCCCAGTGCCCAGCCCAAGCTACTGTCCAGGCCCTCAGCACTTGCAGGCTCAGGGGCTGGTGAATTGGCTTCGCTGCCATGTGGAGTTTCACCCAAACCTGCAGCTTTGCCTAGTGTGGCTATGAGGCCCTTCCTAGGTAGCAACAGAATCGCAGTGCAGGGGCAGGAAGGGACAGCAGTTGGTGCTCTCTGCAGGCCTAGGCCCCAATGCTACAACTGTTTGGTTTTCATTCACATGGTCATTAATGTCAGTCTCCACAACGATGGTCCCCATCTCAGTTCATCCTGACAATAGATGCCCTGGATAGAACTGGGATCATGGACTCCCCATTGGACTCCCCTTCTCTTGCTGTGAGTTTCTTCTGGTTAGTGGGTTTCCTGTTGTCATGTTCACCCATTGATTGGGAGTTGGGCTCAAGCCATCATCAATTATTCTAATACTTAGAGTTCTGTTATAGCATGGAGCTTCTGGAGCTGGAAACCAAACCAGTTGCCATGAAGTTGACTCCAATACATGACTATCCAACATGTGTCACAGTAGAACTATGCTCCGTAGGGTTCTCAGTGGCTGGTTTATTGGAAGTAGATAAGCAGGCCTTTTTTCCCAAGGTGTTTTTGAGTGGATTTGAACCTCCAAACTTTCAGATAGCAGCAGAGCATGTTAACCCTGGCTCTGCCTAATAGTTACACGGCCTGCTGATCAGGATGTGCACTCCAGCCCAACGTGGGATGTAGATCCCAAATCCTGGTCTTCCTAGTTGTGAAACCTTGGGCAGCTCACGTCATCACTCCCACAAAGCAGAGATGATACTGAAAGCAACGTGATAATACAAAGCAGAGAGAATTGAGAAGGAAAGCATGTGGAACACATCACACCATGTGTGGCACATGGGAAACACCCAGTATATATCAGCAACCAACATTAAATGATACTCATTTAGTAAGTAAGGAGTGGTAGTTTTTAACAGAAATGCAGAAGGTGAGTCTACTTCTTAGTCTCTCATCCCTCTGGGAAGCTGGACTGTGGGCTTGTAAATGCTGAGCACGGCGTCCACCTGGTGGCCACGTCCCCAAATCTCTCATCAAAAGTCTTGGAGGAAATGAAAAGACTTGTAATTTATAAACCCAAGCTTCTCAAGGGGGCGAGGGGAAGAGAGGCTAGGATGGAGCACACGCTCTGGGGCCTGGTCAGGGCAGCACAGGCAGCTTGAAAACAAAGCAGCACTTTGTCCTGTGGCTTGGCTTGGCTTTTTGTCACAATATTTAATTAATTTTGAAATTTCAAATAGCATTAAGGAGGATGTGAGATATTTACATCTATCTAAGAGGGGAGCATAGGTTAAAAAGGTTGAGAAACCGCCTGTAACCTATAAAACGCAGCAAGCTAACAGGAATGTTACAGCCACAGGAGGCCTCATGCCCAGCACCTTTGCCTGCTCTGCCGAGTCCCGCCCATCCCCAAGGTGGCCATGGTGGGTGGGGCGAGAATCCGACGCAGGAGGCCTAATTGGAACAAGCTGGCACGGGCACAGGGTGCTCCTGTGTTCTGGACCCTTACTTCTGCTTTATAATGCTAATGAGCGAAACTTGAACAAATGTTCATTAGAGCCCTGTGAAACATGATGCCCCTGCCTCCCTGGGGTTTCACTTCTATTCCAGTTGTCCTTTAGGAGGTGGGGCACACATCCTGTATTCATTCTGAGAAGTCTATTTGCTACCCTGGCTATATAAATTCCTAAGTGATTTGTTTCCCCCCCCCCCACTTTTAATTTTTTTACACTAAAGATTTAATGAAAATTAAAGAGTTAATAAAACTAAAATAACATACTTGCGGAAAAGAGCCCAAGTGTACAGCTTAATGAATTGTTATTGTAAATTGTTACCAAAAAATCTGTTGTTGTTAGTTAATGAATTGTACAAACTGAAGGAACCCAATGAAGAAACAGAATGTTACCACCCCAACCCCTGACTCCCTTCCAGTCACTACTGTCCCCAGGAGAGCAAACATAGTCCTGACTTACACCAACACAGATGGATTTTGCTTGTTTTTTCATTTCATATAAATGGACTCATAGAGGGTGTACTCTTGTTGGGGCCAGCCTTTGTCCAACATTGTTCAGGAGACCCATCCATACTCTTGGGCATTGTGGTGGACCATTCACACTTGCTGCTCCAATGTGTGCTTCTTTATGGTTGGAGATATCCCCAGTGGAAGTGAGCATGTGTCCCTGAAAGGACTGGTCCCAGGGCTGAGCATGTGATCTAGGACAGCCGCGTAGGACGTCCTAGATTGGAAGCAGAGGCGTGTCTCTCTTCCTCATGAGAAGCAGTACATAATAGTGGACTCTGGAGTTTCACTGTCTGTTTTCAATCCTGGCTGTTGTTGTTAGGTACCACTGAGTTGGCTCTGACTCGTAGTGACCCTATGTACAACAAAACAAAATATGGCCTGGTCCTGCACCATCCTCACAATCCTTGCTACACTTAAGCCCATCATTGCAGCCCCTGTGTCAATCCATTTCTTTGAGGGCCTTCACCTTTTTTCACTGACCCAATACTTTACCAAGTATGATACCCTTCTCCAGGGAATGGTCTCTTCTGACAACATGACCAAAGTAGGTGAGATAAAATCTGGCCATTCTCACCATTAAGGAACATTCCAGCTGCACTTCTTCCAGGACACATTTATTCCTTCTTCTGACACTCCATGGTATTTTCAGTATTCTTTGCCAGCACCAAAATTCAAAGGCGTCAACTCTTCATTCTTCCTTATTCACTGTCAAGCTTTCACATGCATATGAGGTGATTGAAAATACATGGCTTGGGTTAGGCACACCTTAGTCTTCAAAGTGACATCTTTGATCTTTAACACTTTAAAGGGGTGTTTTGCAACATATTGACCCAGTGCAATAGGATACCTGATTTCTTGATGCTGCTTCCATGAGTATTGATTGTGGATCCAAGTAAAATTAAATCTTTGACAACTTCAGTCTTTTCTCCATTTATCATGATGTTGCTTAGTGATCCACTTGTCAGAATTTTTGTTTTCTTTATGTTGAGGCATAGTCCATACTGGACTGTAGTCCTTGCTCTTCATCAGTAAGTGCCTCAAGTCATCTTCACTTTCAGCAAGCAAGTTTCTGTCGTCTGCATATTGCAGGTTGCTGAGTTTTCCCACAATCCTGATTCCATGTTCTTTTTCATATTGTCCAGTTTCTCAGATTATTTACTCAGCATACAGATTAAACAAGTATGGTGGAAGGATAAAACCCTGATGCACACCTTTTCCTAATTTTAAACCATGCAGTATCCCCTTGTTCTGTTTGAACAACAGCCTCTTGGTCTGTGTACAGTTTCCTCATAAGCACACTTAAATGTTCTGGAATTCTCATTCTTTGCAATGTTGTCCATAATTTGTTATGATCCACACAGTTGAACGCCTTTGCATAGTCAATAAAACACAGGTAAACATCTTTTTCGTATTCTTTTCCTTCAGCCAAGATCCATCTGACATCAGCAATGATATCCCTTGTTCCATGCCCTCTTCAGAATCTGACTTGAGTCCCTGTGGATGTACTGCTGCAACCATCTTTGTATTATCTTCAGCAAAATTTTATTAATGTGTGTTATTAATGATATTGTTCAATAATTTCCACATTCTGTTAGATCACCTTCCTTTGGAATGGCACAAATATGGATCTTTCCCAGCCAGTTGGCCAGGTAGCTGTTTTCCAAATTTCTTGGCATAAATGAGTAAGTGCCTCCAGCACTGCATCCATTTGTTAAAACATCTCAATGGATATTCCAATAATTCCTGGAGCCCTGGTTTTTGCTGATTCCTTCAGTTCAGCTTAGACTTCTTCCTTCACTGCTATTGGTTCTTGTTCATATGCTACCTCCTGAAATGATTGAACATTGACCAATTCTTTTTGGTACAGTGACTCTGGGTATTCCTTTCATCTTCTTTATATGCTTCCTGCATCGTCCAATATTTTGTCCATAGAATCCTTCAGTGTTGTAATTCAAGGCTTGATTTTTTTCCCCCAGTTCTTTCAGCTTGAGAAATGCCAAGTGTGTTCTTCCCTCTTGGCTTTCTAACTCCAGGTCTATGCACATACCATTATAATTATCAAACAACATGGCAGGCCACTAATTCAAGTCCAGAAAAAGTCCCAAGATCAGCAGGGCATGGCAGGCTGCTGAGCAATGACTTGGCACATGCAGGGTTCAAGCGTGCCAAAAAGCTGGAGACTTTCCTCAGAGTTGCTTCTTATATACTGGAAGCAGCCCACATCCCTAAAGCAGCTACTCAGCTGCTCCAGTAGATTCCACCATGGAGTTAATTACCAATCTCACCATGGGGAATAACCACATCCAGCTGCCCAGCCACTCAACCAGGTCCAGCCAAGATGACATACAGCCTTAACTACCACAACGTGTATGTTGTTGTTATGTGCCGTCGAGTCGAACTTGACTCAGCGACCCCTCCTTAGATTTCCGAGGCGGTATCACTACGGAAGTAGATTGCCCAACCTTCCTTCCGAGGAGTGGCTGGTGGGTTTGGACTGCTAGCCTTCTGGTTAGCAGTCAAGCGCCTTAGGCACCATTTATGTTGTTGAAAAAAGGTATTTTCAATGAGTAAGTTCTAATTATTAATGGAGTTTTCAGCTGTGTCTTCCCATTTTGAGGCATGCCCCATCAGCAAAGTTCCCAAAAGCTTTACTCCATCCACATCATTAAGATCACCTCTACTTGGAGGAGGCAGCTCTTTTCCAGTCCTATTTTAAATGCTTTCCAACCTGAGGGGCTCATCTTCCAACACTATATCAGTCAGTGTTTGACTGCTATTCATAAGATTTTCAGTGACCAATTTTTTCAGAAGTAGATGGCCTTGTCCTTCTTCCCAGTCTGTCTTAGTCTGGAAGTTCTGCTGAAACCTGTCCACCATGGGTGACCCTGCTGATATTTGAAATACTGGTAGCATAGCTTCCAGCCTCACAGCAACATGCCAGCCACACAGTACAACAAACTGGCAGACAAGTGGTGATCAGTCCTGGTGGTACCACTTAATAGCTGTGGATTCTGATAGAAAGTATTTACTCCTCTGTTTCCCATCTTAGTTTCTTCATCTGTCACAGTACCTCCCCCTATAGGATTGTTTCAAAGATTAAATGAACATTTAGAACCATGCCAGTCACATATTAAATGCTAATAAGCGTATTTTTATTCTTGGACTATGAACTGTAAAACTATAAGCCTGGGCTGTTACAGCTACTGAACTGCCTGCAGGATGAATATGGAATTACTCAAGCTTCTCTGCACACGTTGTTGTTGTTGTTATGTGCTGTCAAGTCGGACACGACTCATAGCGACCCCTCCTTGGGTTTCCGAGGCAGTATCACTACGGAAGTAGATTGCCCCATCTTCCTTCCAAGGAGTGGCTGGTGGGTTTGAACCGCCAACCTTCTGGTTAGCAGTCAAGTGCCTTAGGCACCATGCTACCAGAGTTCTGCACATACAACAGTCTATCATGCCTCTCAGCCTTTGCACATGCTGTTCCTGCTGCCTGACCTAACACAGAAAACTTCCATCCTTCATTCATGCCTCAGCCCAAAGGGACCAGTGTCCTGTGGGTGAAGTGCCACTCCTGCCTCTATCACTGTTGCACAGCAGCTCTCAGAGTATGGTCTGAAAACCTCTACAGGTCCTCCTAAGATGTTATTTGCCTTTATCACTATGCTGACATTTGCAGTTGGTACAAAAGCAGTGAGTGAAACTGTAGCTGTTTTAGCATGGATTAAAGCAGTGACACTAAACTGTGCTACTAATCATTGTATTCTTCTTCACTGAAAGAAAAAAAAATACATGAATCTGCTATAAGAAAATGCTGTTGATAAGACAATAAAAATTACTAATTTTGACCCTTGAGTGAGTGTCTTTTTTAATATTCTATATGATGAAATGGGAAGTGTGCATACAACCCTTCTGTATACTGAAGTACAGTGGCTGCCTCAAAGAAAAGCAGTTGCACAATTGTGTAAAAAGTGGACTAGCTGTTTTTTCTATGCAAAATCACTTTTACTTGAAGAAACAAGTGACAAACAAGCTATGGCTATTCAGACTTGAGTATCTGGTAGGCATTTTCTTGAAAATGAGCCGAGTGAGCTTGTCACTTCAAGGAAAACAACTGTTGGTACTTGTCAAAAAAACCCTCAAACTTTCAATTAAAAATTGGAATTTTGGAGAATATTAAATACCACTACAAATGCAACAGTTTTCTACCACTTAAAAACATTTCTGGTGAGATTAGTGGAGATTTTAATGAATATGATTTTCTGATGTTATATAATGAAATATGTCAACATTTGAAGATCTGAATACCTCAATGAACTAATGTTTTTCAAATAAACAGTGTATGATGTCACAAAATCGTTGACAGATGGAAGAGCTATTCAAAATGCAGAGGCAACCAATGAGTTTTAATGTAACAGACTCAGAAGAGCACACTTTTATGGCTTCAGATTCCACACTGCAATTAACCTTTAAGAAACTACCACTTGTCAAGTTTTACTGTATATCAGAGATCATAATTATCTGAAAAGGCTATGAAAATAGACTTTTCCAATTACATATCAGTATGAGGCCAGATTTACTTCATACCCTTCAACTAAACAATATATCACAACAGTTGAACTGCAAGACCAGAAAAATAATCCAACTCCCTTCTATTGAGCCAGATGTTAAACACATCTGTAAGAATTTAAAACAATGCCATTCTTCTCACTAAATGTGTTTTGGTTTGTAAAATATAGCTATTTATTAATATCAATTTATTTGTATTAATCTGTCATGAGTTTATTATTATTTTGAATGAATAGATACATGTTTTAAAATTTCTCTGTTAATTTATAACAGAGAAAATTTCTCTGTTAGTAAATGTTGATTGATATAGCCCAGAGAAGCAAAAGCTCTTTAGTCTTCAATAGTTTTTAAGAGCGTAAATGAGTCCTGAGACCAAAATTTTGAGAATGTCTGTAGAATTGTACTTGTTTGCAGTAGATCTGTTTCCCATCCAAACCTTCAACTTCTTGAGGATAAAGACCTCATTTTCTCTGCTTTTGTGTCCCTAGCACCTGGGACAGTACCTGGCATGTAGATTCTCAAATATTTATTGAGTGGCCAAGTTGATTTGCTGGCTTCAGTCTGTCAAAAGAGGGGATGCTTAGTATTATGGATTGATTTGGGTCCTCTCAAAAGATATGTTCATGTCCTAACCCCCAGTACCTGTGAACATGACCTTATTTGGAAATAGTATCTTTGCAGATATAATTAACATGAGGTCATACTGGAATAGGGTGGGCCCTAATACAGTGTAATTGGTGTCCTTACAAAAAGAAAGACAGACAGACATAGAGGGAAGATGGCTATGTGAAGAGCAAGGGAGATTGGAGTTATGCTCGCAAAAGTCCAAGAACACCTGGAGTTACAGTAGCTGCAAGATACAAGGATCTTCCCCCTAGAGCCTTTGGAACAGTGCGACCCTGAATTTGGACTTCTATCTGTAGAACTTTGAGAGAACAGGTTTGTGCTGTTTTAAACCACCCAGTTTGTGATACCTTGTTACGGAAGTGAGTATATTTGGTTTCAACTCAGTATCAAAGTTTCCACCTGCTGTGCACTTTACTCACTGCCATCAAGTCAATTCCGAATCATAGTGGCCCCCATTGGGTTTCCAAGGTGGTAAATTTTCAGCTCTACCTACTGGTAGCATAGTGCCTAAGGCACTTGACTGCTCACCAGAAGGCTGGCGGTTCAAACCCACCAGCCACTCTTCGGAAGGAAGGTTGGGCAATCCTACTTCCGTAGTGATACTGCCTCAGAAACCCAAGGAGGGGTCGCTATGAGTCGGGGCCGACTCGACGGCAAACAACAACAACAACAACCATAATTTTACTCTTTAACCCTCAGGTGTAAAATATTTGTGTGTAGACCTGTGCGAGGGGGAGCTCTGGTGGTGTAGTGCCTAAGGCACTTGACTGCTAACCAGAAGGCTGGTGGTTTAAACCCACCAGCCACTCCTCGGAAAGAAGGTTGGGCAATCTACTTCCGTAGTGATACCACCTCGGAAACCCATGGAGGGGTCGCTGAGTCAGGTCCGACTCTACGGCACTTAACAACAACAAAAACAACAAGACCTGTCAGAGGTTCTGAGGAGATAAAGATGAAGATGGACGGTTCCGATCCTGGGGGAGCTTACGTTTGATGGGGAAATCTGACCTCAAAATAAACTATTACAACCCAGGAAATTAATGTTGGGAAGGCACGTACATGCAGGGGATATAGGAGGACTGAGGCCAATCATGGAAGGCTTCCTGAAGGAATAGAAGAGAAATTTCTTGAAAACTGATCTTCAGAGTTTTGGCTTTTATAACTGACATCTAACCAATTTTCTTAGGCAGTCTGATGAGAAATAATCATCTTACATCAATGACCTGCACCAAAGCTGCCTCAAATCTTTATTTTGGGTTATTTATTGGCTGGACAACACAGCCTGCTCACTGTTCCTGTGTTCAGATATCCAAGATCTGCCCAGAGTTGGCTGCTGGGTGGCCCTGAGGGAAATCTGAGGTGTCTGAGGTCAGTGAGTCCCTTTTGTCTCTTTGGCTCTTTCTCTTCCTCCTTCAAACTTACCTGTTGCCCTGGAAGCCTCTTTCTTTTGCCCATCTTGCCTGGTCTTACCCTGTACTTAGACAGTTGAAGGGAAAGAGATGCAACATAGTGATTGTGAGGTACCCACAAGTACAATCAGAATTTTATGTCCCCATCATCACACATCCCTCCCTCTTTCCAAGTTTGAACATCCTGTTCCCAATACCAATTCCATTCCACTCATCCACTTCCACCCCTCCAGTTATTGTCCTGTACTTCACTTCCCAAAAACCCAAGTGCCATGGTCTAATTTGACAGACTAATTCACATAGGGAGGAGGTTGTTGTTGTTATGTATTGTTGTTGTTGTTATGTGCCGTTGAGCAGGACCCGAATCATAGCAATCCCTCCTTGGTTTTCCGAGGCAGTTTCACTACCAAAGTAGATTGCCCAACCTTCTTTCCGAGGAGTGGCTGGTGGGTTTGAACCACCAGCCTTCTGGTTAGCAGTGAAGTGCCTTAGGCACTATGCTACCAGAGCTCCTCAGGGAGGAGGGGCCAGGCTGATTTCCAGTGCAGCTGCCTCTGAACCATACCTTAGAGATGTAACACCTGCTCCCTTTATTCAGGAGTCCAGGATGGATTTGGATTCTAACGAGGTAGCTGAAGCCAGCCAGGCGGAGAGGGAGGAGCAGCACCCTGGGGGATTTAAGGGAATAGTGGAGACAGGATCACTGACCGGTCTGGGACACATCTTGTTTCTGCCCTAAAATTCCATGTTGGGAAGCAGTTGTGAAAGAGAAGTAACAGGAACATCTCTTCCACTTTTTTTTTTAAAGTATTGTCCACCATGTTGTTTTTATTTGAAACCACGGATATGAAGGAAAACCACCATAATACCATACAAAATTATGAAATTTTCATAAAAGGGGAAAAGGCTCTCTGAACCTTCAGTGGATCATAGAAAAGTATTTCTGTAAGTTCTTTTTTGACTTTTTTTATTTCTAAACTTTTTATTGTGATTTGGGTGAAATTTTACAAAGTGTATTTATTTTCCTTCATTAAGTTCTTATTGATAGCTGACTAACATCACGTTTTAACAATTATTGTGAAATATCTATTTCATTCCCTTGTGCAGGATATTTTTACTTATGATTTTCAGATATGCCCAGTAATATTTCTTTTGCTTTTAAAAAACTTTTTAACATAGTATTTTGAAATAAATTTAGAACCTGCAAAAACAGTACAGTGAGTTCCTGTATACCTGTCACCCAGTTTCCACCAATGATAATGTCTTACATAACCATAGAATGTTGTCAAAGCCAGAAAATTGATCTTAAATCAAAACAAACTCACTGCCGTCGAGGCAATCCGACTCTTAGTGACTCCTCATTGGGTTTCTGAGGCAGTATCTCTACAGAAATAGATTCCCCAATCTTCCTTCTGAGGAGTAGGTGGTGGGTTTGAACCACCAGCCTTCTGTTTAGCAGCCAAATGCCTTAGGTACTACACCACCATTGATCTTAGTATAACACAATTCATTCAACTCAGACTCTCAGATTTCACTACTCTTCACATGTATTCTTTTGGGTACATGGTCCTCTGAAATTTTATAACATGCTAGCATAACAAGAGGTGATGGAGAAGTTCAATATCTTCAGCCAAACAAGGGCAGGAGCTGATTATGGAATAGACCATCAACTGCTCATATGCATGTTCAACTTGAAGTTGAAGACAATTAAAACAAGTTCACAAGAGCAAAAATATAACATTCCTCTTGAATTTAGAGACCATTTAAAGAATAGATTTGATGCATTGAACATCAATGACTGAAAACCAGAGGAATTGTGGTATGACATCAAGAACATCATCCATGAAGAGAGCAAGAGGTCATTAAAAAGACAAGAGAGGAAGAAAAGACCAAAATGGATTTCAGAAGAGACCCTGAAACTTGCCCTTGAGTGGAGAGTAACTAAAGCAAATGGAAGAAATGACAAGATAAAAGAGCTGAACAGAAGATTTTAAAGAGCAGCTCAAGCAGACAAAGCCAATTACTATAAAGAACTGTGCAAAAACCTGGAATTAGAAAACCTAAAGGGAAGAACATACTTGGCATTTCTCAAGCTAAAAAAACAGAAAAAAATGTAAGCCTTGAGTTACAATATTGAAAGATTCTATGGGCAATATATTAAATGAAGCAGGAAGCATCAAAAGAAGATGGAAGGAATACACAGAGTCACTGTACCAAAAAGAATTGGTCAATGTTCATTCATTTCAGGAGGTGGCATATGTTCAAGAACCAATGATATTGAAGGAAGAAGTTGAAGCTGCACTGAAGGAATTGGCAAAGAACAAGGCTCCAGGCATTGAGGGAATACCCATTGAGATGTTTCAACAAATGGATGCCCCTCTGGAGGCACTCACTTGGTTATGCCAAGAGATTTGGAAGACAACTACCTGGTCAACTGACTGGAAGAGATCCATATTTATGCCCATTCTAAAGAAAAGTGATCCCATAGAATGTGGAAATTATTGAACAATATCATTACTACCACATGCAAGTAAAATCTTACTGAAGATAATTCCAAAAAGGTTGCAGCAGTATATTTTAGAAATGCAAGCTGGATTCAGAAGAGGACATGGAACGAGCGATATCATTGCTGATGTCAGATGGATTTTAGCTGAAAGCAAAGAATACCAGAAAGAATGTTTACTTGTGTTTTATTGACTATGCAAAAGCATTTGATGGTGTGGATCATAACAAATTATGGATAACATTGAGAAGAATGGGAATTCCGGAACACTTGATTGTACTCGTGAGGGACTTGTACATAAATCAGGAGGCTGTCATTTGAACAGAACAAGGGGATACTGCATGGTTTAAAATCAAGAAGGGAGTTTGTCAGGGTTGTATCCTTTCACCATACTTATTCAACTTGTATATTGAGCAAATAATCTGAGAAGCTGGATTATATGAAGAAGAACTTGGCATCAGGATTGGAGGAAGACTCATTAATAACCTGCGACATGCAGTTGACACAACTTTGCTTGCTGAAAGTGAGGATGACTTGGAGCACTTGCTGATGAAGATTAAAGACTACAGCCTGCAGTATGGATTACACCGCAATATAAAGAAAACAAAAATCCTCTCAACTGGCCCAATAAACAGCTTCATGATAATTGGAGAAAAGATTGAAGTTGTCAAGAATTTCATATTACTTGGTTCTATAATCAACACCAATGGAAGCAGCAGTCAAGACACCAGACGACATATGTTGTTGTTGTTGTTAAGTGTCGTTGAGTCGTTTCCGACTCAGCGACCCCATGCACAGCAGAACAAAACACTGCCCGATCCCGCGCCAGCCCCACAATCCCTGCTATACTCGAGCCCATCATCGCAGCCACCGT
>NW_006921641.1:2806333-2808633 GCF_000298275.1 Orycteropus afer afer | reverse complement strand
CTCCTCACCTAATCCCTTCGGCTGATTGCTCTTCTCTCTGGTTTCCTGGCTTTTATCCCCTTTCTCCTGCTCTTCTGGCCTGCTACTCTGGGCGCCCCTGAGTTGTCTCTCCTCACCTGTAACCTTAGGGCTGACTGCTCTTCTGTCCGGGTTCAAGGCTTTTATCCCCTCTCTCCTGCTCTTCCGGCCTGCTACTCTGGGCGTCCCTGCGTTGTCTCTCCTCACCTGTAACCCTGGGGCTGACGACATATAGCAGTGGGCAAATCTGCTACTAAAGACCTCTTTCAAGTGAAGAAGAGCAAATATGTCTCCCTGAAGACTAAGGTGTGCCTAACCCAAGCCATGGTATTTTCAGTCATCTCTTATGCATGTGAGAGCTGGACAATGAATAAAGAAGACCGAAGAAGAGTTGATGCTTTTGAGTTGTGGTGTTGGAGAAGAATGCTAAGAGTACCATGATCTGCTAAAAGGACAAACAAATCTGTCCTGGAAGAAGTGCAGCCAGAATGCTCCTTGGAAGAGAGAATGGCCCGACTTCTTCTCACCTACTTTGATCATGTTGTCAGAAGAAACCATTGCCTGGAGAAGGATATCATACTTGGTAAAGTGGAGGGTCAACGAAGAAGGAGAAGTCCCTCAATGAGATGGATACACACAGTGGCTGCAATAATGGGCTCAGGTATAGCAAGGATCATGAGGCTGGCACAAGACTGGACAGTGTTTCGTTCTGCTGTGCGAATAGGGTCGCTCTGAGTCGGAGATGACTCAACAGCACCTAGCAACAACAACAACAACAACATCTTATTTTCCTAGTACAGCTGTAATAGAAATAGCACAAGTGAGGGCTTCAGAGACAAAGAATTATTTCCTCACACTTCTAGAGGCTAAAAGTCCAAATCAGAGATTCAGTCTTATTGAGTCCTTTCTGTAGGTTGTCCTAGGCATTCTGTGTAGACTATGCCTACATGGTATCTGTCTTCCTGCAGTGTGTGTATATCTCTGTGTCTATTCTAGTCTTTTTATAACTCAAAAGTGATAAGGTTTAGCATCCACCTACTTGGGTATGATCTAACTAACACATCAGAACACTCGACTTCCTGGTGATCTGGTTCCATAAGAAAACCTTATGGAGCAGTTCTACTCTGTAACAAATGGGGTCGCCATGAGTCAGAATAGACTTGATGGCAAGTTTGGCTTTTTAGTTTTGGCTGTATGCATGGCTGCCCTGAACAAGAATAAATCATAGGATTTTGAAAGTACCAACCTGAGCAGCACAGTGTGGTTTTAAGTACCTGGTGGGTGTCCCCTCGTATCTGTAGATATTTAATCTGTTAGATTAAGATCCTGATGGTTCATATCTAAACTTGATTTAGTGTAATTTGTCATGATAATATGTCCCTTTTATCAGGGGAAGAACATATATACAATCTGTGCAGTAGCATAACTGTTGGGTGAATACTTGATACAGGTTTTCATGAGTCTCTCTGATTTTTTACTCTCTTTGGAACAAAATTTTTGGCCAGTTTTCCAAGCAACTATTTGCCTTTATTTGTAAGTAAAGATACAGCCAACAAGCACACAATCATAGTGAAATGATAGTGTTAATAATTTTCATAAATTAATATTTCTACATACGTATTTATATGTGCTGACATGTATCTATGAACATAGTATAGCAACAGGGGGCAAAGTTATGAAAACTTCTTAGCCCTAATCAAACACTTTCAGAGAATGAGTTGCTGGGCATTGGGATTCTCATATACTGCTGGTGGGACTGTAAAATGGTACATAGAAATCCAGAAGATTAATACTAAATTTTCAGAAATAGATAAGAGAATGGGCAAAGGAGCAGAATTGAATCAATGAAAGAGAGAATTAGGGAGATTGAAGGCAATACCTCAATACTTCTTTGGAAAGGAATTAATCAGAAAAAAAGATCAAAACAAAATGAAGAAAGACTAAAGTTCATGTGGGATACCATCAAAAGGAATAACCTACATATAATCAGAATTCCAGAAGACAAAGAGACAAATAAAACCACAGAGAAAATTGTCAAAGATGTGTTGGAAGAGAATTTTCCTGGTATGATGAAAAATGAGAATATATCCATTCAGGAAGTCCAAAGAACCCCAAACAGGATAAGACTCCAAAAGAAAATCACCAAGACATATCATCATCAAACTTACCAAAACCAAAGACAAGAAAGAATCATGAGAGCAGCACAGGAAAAATGAAAAGTTACCTACAAAGGGCAACCAATAAGACTAAGTTCAGATTTTTTGACAAAAAAACATGCAGGC
>NW_006921641.1:2798254-2805778 GCF_000298275.1 Orycteropus afer afer | reverse complement strand
GCATTTTAATTATGGTGTTGACAAAGAATATTGAATATACATGGACTGCCAGAAGAATGAACTAATCTGTTTTGGAAGAAGTACAGCCAGAATGCTTTTTAGAAGCAAGGATGGCGAGACTTCATTTTTCGTACTTTGAACATGTTATTAGGAGGAACCAGTCCCTGGAGAAGGATATCACACGTGGTAAAATTGAGGGTCAGTGAAAAAGAAGAAGATCCTCAATGAAATGGTTTGATGTAGTGGCTGAAACAATGGGCTTAAACATAACAGTGTGAAGATAGTGCAGACTGGACAGTGTTTTGTTATGTTGTACATGGAGTCACTATGGGTCAGAACCAACTTGATGATACCTAACTATATATATATATAACTGACTGAGACAGCAAGTTTATATTATTCCCATTTTACAGAAGAGAAAACTGAGGTAAAGAAAGGGTCCCACAACTAGTAAGTAGAGATGGCATTGGAACCCAGGTTTCTCTCTTCTGTTTTCTTTCTCTTTTTTTTCATGTTTCTCTTAACTACTAAATTAAACTGCCTCCACCATTACATATTCTTTACATACATGCATTCAGAATCTACTATGTACTGTTCATTGGTCTAGGCACCAAGAGTCCAGTAGTTGAATAGACAAAATTCCTGCTCTCACGAGCGCAAGACAACGTTATTGTGCTAAATGGAAAATGTCTATTGTCTTAGTTATCTAGTGCTGCTATAACAGAAACACAAGTGGGTGTGGCTTTAACAAACAAATTAATTTTTTTGTAGTTCAGGAAGTTAGAACTGCCAGCTCTCGGGAAAGGTTTTCTCTCTTGTCACCTCTGGAGGAAGGTCTTTGTCTCTTCTGAGCTTCTGCTCCTGGCCAGTCTTCACGTGGCTTGGCATCTCTCTTCCCTCATCTCTGCTTCTCTTGCTTGCTTAATTTTTTTTTTTTTTTTTGTAGCTCAAAAGAGATTGATTTAAAACATACCCTACACTAATCCTGTCTCATAAACATGACATAAAGAGAATCCATTCCCAAATGGGATTATAACCACAAGCATAGAGGTAAGAATTTACAGCATATGTTTTTCGGGGATACAATTCAATCTGTAACATCTACCTACCTAGAGTATCTTCTTTCATTTAAGACCACTATGGAGGAGAGGTTTTGTCCTTAAAGGTTTTGGCCAGCAATAACCTAAGGTATGCCACATTGTTTTCACTTGATTTGCTGGTTGTTCTCTTCCAGAAGTTAGGAGAAGGTGACTGAAGGTGGTTGTGTTCTGCTGGGGTTGACCTGCTCACAGTTACACATTCCTTTCTTGCTTTTCTAACAGCTTTCAGCCTTTTGCACCTCAGCTCTCCTCAGAGATGGCTGGTTCCAGCACCTCCCAAGGAGAAGAGTCAGTTCCTGGGACTCTTGTCCAGCCAAGGCTGGGGCTACAGCAAACCACAAAACACTGCTGTGAATGATTGTGAACCCACATAGAGAAAAGGGCAAAGCCAGAAACTGCAGAGATGCAGAGCCAGGGCCCTGGTGTGCCTTGAGGAGAGCCTGTCAGCTTAAAGACTTGTTACATGAGATAATAAAATGTTTTGTGGCTTAAGCCATCCTGAGTCAGGTCTGAGGTTTCTTGCAGCTAAAAGCATCCTCACTAATACAGCATCCCAAAGTCCTATTTGTTATTAAGAATATGTATGTCTGGGAATCTGTGCTATAAACCACACCATTTCCTAGAGGTACTAGCCAAGGAATTCTTCCACAAATCAATGAAAATTTCAGTCTTCGTGGTGAGGTGCCCCACGTCTGCCCTCTTCTTTTCCTTAGTTTTATACTCTTAGACAACTACTCAAAGACACTTGGTACACTGAAATCACTCTAGCATTACCAAAAGCATTTAGTAAAGCTAGGGGATGCTGACTGGAGACACTTGAAGAGAAACAATGCTTTTAACTGAAGCATGTTTCCTAGTGTTATTGAATAACACATAAATAGGACCCACTTAGCCACATACCCCGCTGCGTTATTCTTCCTTCTGCTGCTTCGGTGAGTGTCAAAGCGTACTTGGGGGCCTCCAGAGCACTTCTTTCCTTTCCATTCCTTTCCTTGATTACATTCAAAAGCACCAAAAACAAACAAAGCATGTTAATTACTAAGAGTTATTCATTAATTTGTTCAAAGGCTCAAAGCTCTAAAGAATCAGAACAATTTTCTGAATTCACTCACCACAGTTTCCAAACCAGTCAAAATGGGGATAGGTTTTAGTACTTGCTGAGAAAGTTCTTTTTCTGTAAGCTGTAGTGCCCTTGGAGCAATGCTATGAGGCTGTTCTGTGATGCAACAATTAGGTCTTTTAAAAAGTTGTGCAGATGAGACTGATTGGTTTGGAAGCAACTTCATTCTCAGAAGGAAGCCCAGTCAATTACAAATTAACTTCACGTTGAAAGTTCTCTTGCCTACCCCAGAAGAATAATGTCCTCTGTTTTGTTAATTCTGTAAATTGTATATATTCATTTTTGTCACAGTAAGGTCCAGCAAAGTACTGTTGTTATTGTTGTTATGTGCCAGCAAAGTACAGAGAATAATAAAATCAGCACCCAAGGACTGTTGTTGTTGTTGTTATGTGCCATCGAGTCAAACCTGACTCATAGCGACCCCTCCTTGGGTTTCCGAGGCGGTATCACTACGGAAGTAGGATTGCCCAACCTTCCTTCCGAGGAGTGGCTGGTGGGTTTGAACCGCCAGCCGTCTGGTTAGCAGGCAAGTGTCTTAGCCACTATGCTACCCAAGGACTAACCATAATGATTTAATAATTTCTAGCATTTTGCTATATTTGTGTCAGAATTATATTTATTTATAATGATGGCAGTCTCTATTTGACTCATGAAATAAACTGTTAAATTAAACAGATTGTCCTGTTTCCATTTTTCTCTTTAAGGGACATTTACGATTATACCTTTCAATTCTGAGTCTTTGACAATTGTGATTTCAAAACAGAAGTGCTAAGGCCAGGAAGAGACCATCAGTGCTCCAGCTGGGGCTTCCCTGCTACCTGGGAATGGGTTATGGCTGGTGCAGAGTCTGGATGGGACATTAATATGGGGCATTTAGGAGAGATAAAAGTTCTTCAAGTGCCAAAGTGGCTAGATCTGGCAATTATGAAATTCCGGGAGGCGAACAGCCTAAAGGTACTCAGGTCTGTTGATGATTTCCTTTAATGCATAACTGTTCTGAGATTTCATTTTACAAGTACCTTCATATTTAAATAATACCCATGCATAATTTGAGCTGCAGACATTGAGAAACTAAACTCCTATCTGTTCTCCTATTTAATTAATTCATGTAGTCACATCTAACAATTGTGGTGCTTTAAGGACATTCCTTTCTCCCTAATGAGCATAATGAAATTCCTGAAAGCTCCCACAGCAACGATAGTCTTATTGAAATTTCATTTTAAAGCATTTATAGATTTTGTAGCTTTTCCCTGGTTTACAATCCCCCTACAATAAAAGCAAAGTTCAAAAGAGGGTAAAGTGTTTGACAGAGACTGGTGGAACCCCCGAGACGATAGCCCTTAGACACTCTTGAGGCCTGAAACTGAACCTACCGCCATGGCTCAACTTTCAGCCAAATGATGGGCCTGTAAAGTGAAAAATAACACAGGGAGGTATGCACTCCTTAGAACAATCAACCAGATGAGGTTAAAAGGGCAGCATTTGTCCAGGGATAAAGCCCAGAAGGCAGGAAGGGGTAGGAAGGAAGGACAAAGGGAAAGGGTAAACACAGGAGGAAGTGGGAAGAGTGCTGTCCCATTGTGGGAATTGCAGTGAATGTCACAAAACTAAATGTGTGTGAATTGTTAAATTGTAAACCAATTTGCTCTGTGAACTTTCACCCAAATCAAAATTAAAAAAAAATAAAATAGGTAAAACAATACATTCATGAATACAGACATATACCTAATAACAGCTAGTCTCAGGACTAGTCTGCATTCCCAAGCAGGAAGAAAACAAACCAACATCTACTTTTTTTTCATTTGAAATAAAATCATAAATTTGTTTCCCCTCTTTACGTTTAAGTATTGTATCTTGGAGAAGCTTTAAAAAATTAGAAATCATAAGATACTTACAAAAGGGCCAAATACTCAAGTAAAATTAAACTTTCACAATAAAACCTGGGTAAGCCAGAATCAGTGTAAAGTGAAAACCTGTCAGAGAAGGAAAACTCAAATATCTTCCACTAAAAATGCAATAGAAAAGTGGTCAGGCTGCACCCTGTCAAAGGCAGAAAACTTGTGCGACCTGGAAAAACAAGGCAGTCCCACCAGGTTCTGCTTCTCACAGGTTTCACTGCACCCTGTACTTTGGACAAAAAGAAAGCGCTTTTGGAGCTGACAAGATGCAAGTGCAGGTAGAATATACGTGCTCCACAGGGCAGTTCCATTTCTCAAATGCTGTGGATGTTTTTGAGGCCATGGTTCCTGCTTTCTAGATCAGGAAAAGAGCAGGGTATCCGATGATGGTAAGTGCAAGTGATTCCAAATTGGCAACCTGGTTTTACTCTGCTCCTAACGGGTCCCCTCTGCTGTTTTCAGTCACAGTCATTGGTCACCCAAATCTACATAGTGTTATTTAATATTGAAAAAATATATACAATTTTAATCTGTGTTAGGCCATACTTGTTTACTTTGAAGTGCTTTTTTTTACTGGCACACTGTGTGATTGGGTTAACTGTAGCAAAGCCCTAAAGGCTATATATGGGTTTTGTTAAACGTTTAGTGTCTGTTTCCCAAAATCCACCAGTAAAGGATTCAGGAAAGTTAATAAGGTGACCAGTACATTTTATTATAATGAACTACTGCCTGGGAAGGTGTACCTTATGTGCCCCAGAAATATCTGACTTCACCAAATAGAAAAACAAGCCATTAGAATTTCTCCCTGACATGGCCTTAGTTTACAACCAGCCAGCATATGATGAAAGTTTATGCTCCTTTTCCACATAAGTCATTTTTCCAGCTGAAAATTGTTCCCAGCTGTTCAGACCCAGATGTGCTGGCAGCCCGTGCTGTGCGGGCCATTTTACAGGTGATGAAGCCCTAAGACAATAAAGTTTACAGGACTTGTATACAGCTGGTCTCCAATGCAACACTGGATTTCTAATGCCCTCCTCAAAAAAAAAAAAAAAAGAAGAAAAACAAAACAAAACAGTGGTTTCCCGACACTTCATTTAGGGAACAGTTAAAAGGAGATTTCAGTACTCTAGACCCAAAGAAATTTTATGTGGACTTTTGAAGCAAGAATTAGATTATCTGGTTTCCCTACCCCCTCTGGAGAATTTAGCCTGCTTCATTTGTCTTTTAGCATTATGTTGTCCCCATTCTAGACTGTACCAACCCAGTGTCACTCTTTCCTTTGGGTTTAAATGAAAGGTCACTTTGATTATGCAGTTGTTCAAAAAATTATTGCAATACTATGTTTCATCAGAAAGTCAGAGATGACTAAAGCAATGGATGATAATTAGGGTGACTATACGCTCAGGTTTTCCCACGATAGCCCTGGGCACTTTAACATATATCAGAATCTTTCTTTTTTTTAAGAAAAATATATTATTTATAATAGTGGAATTAAACAAGTGGGGATGGGTTTAGGAGACCTCCATTGGTATTTCTAGCCTCTGCCAGTCTTGAACAAGAGTAACGAGATACACATGCAGCAGTAAACTGAGCTCTGCCTTTAACTCCTGGTTAAATGGTTAAGGGATGACTAGCAACAGCCCTTCTCCCTCTCCTGACCATTCCTGATAAGGCACAACTAACACTGCCCTTTGAAGGACAGCGTGATAAAATGTAGTGTGCCCAGCCACGAGGACAAAGGGCTCAGTGTGGTGGGAGATGTACCCACCCTGATGCCCACTCACCTCTCATTAGTCCCTGCTATGGTCTGGGAGGTCCATGAAGCTGCGTGACCACATGTCAGCAGAGTCAGGGGGAAATGTGAGAAATTATAGGCCAGTTATACATGAAATATGTGCAGGAAATGGAAACTGAGCAGTTCTGTCACAAAGCCTATAGCCTATAAGCATTCTCTTGGTACAGTGATTTTGTTAGTTATTGTCTAGTGTAAGATTTATAACTATTATTTATTTCATTGTTTGATAATAGACTTTTCTTTTGCAATGAACTGTTATGGCAGCAATCAACTTGAAAAGATGAAAGAATATTTTTTAGGAAAAAATTAAACATTAAAATTTAGACGAATGTGCATAAAATGTTCGTTGTTATCTAGCCTCCACCATGGGGATAGTCATGGTATCCCAGGCCACGTGAAAACCAGAAAGCACCAATCTGAAGACACATCACGTGCACTTCAAAAGTTAGTGATTCTATAAGTAGACCATAGATGATGATTTCACACATGCAGTTGTACAAGATGTATTTTCATACCACTCTGTGCGGCGCAATTTTTCATTTAGATGTAATGACTGTTCTTCTAAATCCTTTCACTCATTTTCAATTCTAAGATTCCATGTGCATGCCTCATGAAGTATTACCTGTTAATGAGGCTCCTTTAGCTGAAGTAGAACTGTGTAAACAGTGAAATGGCATCGGTTTTATATCAGGAACATCAGATGTTTAAATGAGAAATAAGTTAATTCTAATAACGGTTAATCAAAAAAAAATACATGTTCCTGAAATAAAACTAAACTTTGGGAAAGTTCATTCTGTCAAAGGTGAGAAATCTGGCATTATTCTGACTGGTATAAAAAGTCTAGTTTAAAAGTTCATCATGGAAGAGAAAGTTGTTTGTTTTTGAGGTGATAATACATGTAAATTTTTGTAGTGAGTAACAAGGCAGAAATAATATTCTTCCTAAAGGAAGAACCTATGGAGCAGAAATGGACTTGGACTTGGTTGAGGAAAGTATATAATTAGTACTTTTGTCCAAACAAGGTATGGTGTTCTCCTAATGGAAATGGAAGCTGCAGTTGTCAAATTTCACACACACACACACAGTAACTGGATGACAAAATTCTGTGCCAAAACTGCTAATATTGAATAAAAAGAACTTGAGGACAGTAGTGGGCACGTCCTCTCCTTGTACCTGTTATCAATTACTTGAAAGTATTTGATCCTTTACATTGAACTACTTTGTAAAAATTAACCTAAATGCTCTACATTTTGGTTGCATTTTGTTAAAAATCAATTAGAAATCTTAAATCAATGCATGAATAAATAGAGTTTCAAAACACTTCAGCTTTGAGCTTTGGAAGCTTCTAGAGAACTGCAATCATTTAAGACCGAGCTGGCAAACAGGACCACCCACACAATCTGCAAGGCCCATTGTAAAATAAAAATGCAAGGACTTTTGTTAAAAAAGGAGCTCTGATGGCATAGTACCTAAGGCATTTGACTGCTAACCAGAAGGCTGGCCATTCAAACCCACCGGCCACTCCTCAGAAGCAAGGTTGGGCAATCTACTTCCACAGTGATACTGCCTTGGAAACCCAAGGAGGGGTCTCTATGAGTCAGATCCGACTCC
>NW_006921641.1:2794831-2797449 GCF_000298275.1 Orycteropus afer afer | reverse complement strand
CTTCCTTCCGAGGAGTGGCTGGTGGGTTTGAACCGCCAGCCTTCTGGTTAGCAGTCAAGTGCTTTAGGCACTATGCTACGAGAACTCCCTAATATCCTTTACTGAGCAGAATTGCTCTCAGTTTACCAAATTTCTCAATATTGTAGAGACAATATTTTCTCAACTAAATATACCATAGTCTCCAGAGAAGAGCCAATTAATGTATCAACAATTTCTAACTTATTAAGCCTAAAATGTAGGCATTTTAATGGAAAAAAAATTAAAAATAATAAAACTCACTGAAAAACACATTGTGCAAAAGAAAATAGCCTGGCAGATATGGTCAAGAAACTGCTTAAAGTATATGAATATACACCAAGAATAATTATTCTGTTTAAAATTTGTAATGCTCAGATGATCAACATAAAGACATTTAAAGATTTTTCTCTAACATACATAAATATTTTATTTCTTCAGAAGCATTTTATTTTGAAAATATATATATTTTTTTAAAATAAAACCATTTTATCAGTCCTCTAATATAAGTAATTAATTTGTTGGTCAATAAATAAATCTTTCAGAAAATTTATTATTTTAAATTATTTTCATGTCTGCTTTCACTGTCAAAAGTATCTTGGTTTGGATGGTCCAGTATGCTATTACCCTAATAATGACAATCATGAAAAACTACCACTTGTTGTTGATTCCATCCTATCTCATGGTGACCCCATGTGTGTCAGAGTAGAACTGTCAGCCCCAGGGTTTTCAGTGTCTGGTATTTCAGAAGTAAATTGCCAGGCCTGTCTTCTGAGGCACCTTTGGGTGGACCACAACCTCCAACCTTTCTGCTTAGAGTCAAGCTCACTAACTATTTGCATTACCCAGGGACTCCAATAACAATAATGTTGTTGTTGTTGTTATGTGTCGTCGAGTTGGACCTGACTCATAGTGACCCCTCCTTGGGTTTCCGAGCCAGTATCACTACGGAAGTAGATTGCCCCATCTTCCTTCCAAGGAGTGGCTGGTGGATTTGAACCGCGAGCCTTCTGGTTTGCAGTCAAGTGCCTTAGCCACTATACTACCAGAGCTCCCAATAACAATAATAGCTACCATTTATTAAGCACTTGGTGTGAGTTTCACACTTTGCAGGTATTCACTCATTTGACCAGAAAAACAATCTATGAGAGAGGCAAGGTTAGCATCAACCTAAGGCTGGAGGTTCAAACCCACCAGCCACTCCACGGAAGGAAGATGGGGCAATCTACTTCTGTGGTGATACTGCCTCGGAAACCCAAGGAGGGGTCACTATGAGTCAGGTGCGACTTGACGATACATAACAACAACAACAACAACTTAACTGTGGAGGAAACAGAGCCATGAGGTGGCTTGTCCACTTCTCTAGGGACACGCATCTCAAAAAGATCTGAACCCTGTCTGACTCCCAGGCCAATGCGCCTCAGCCCTCCACTAGATGAAGTCACCTTGTGTTCTGATTTGAAAAGGAAAACTGCCCCATGAAGTTTCCAGGAACAACCCCAGATCTTTGCTGCCTCCAAATGTGACTGGTTTGTGGTGCTCATCACTGCTGATTAGCTCATCTCTTCCCTTTCTGGCACTGTTAATAATAGGTAACAGAAAAGCCCATAGAGCCGCCAACATTTATTAATCACCAGTTATATCCTTGCGAGGCCTTGTGAGGATACAAAGGGAAATCAGACTGGCTCCTGCCCCTAGACCTTTCTCTCTAGTGAGGTGGTGAGGGAGGTGATGTGCGCACTGAAGTGCCCTGGAGTGATCGGCTGTCACTGCACCTGTGCTGTAGGGGCTGACCTCTGGCAGAGCTGTGTCTTGAACCTTCCAGGGAGAACTAGTGCTGATATAGCTTGTGTTGGACTGGTTTCCACCCTTCCTTTTCTTACTAAATAGCCACCAATTGTCTATAAACTCCTGGTTCCTTTCAAGAGAGGTTTGGGGTAGAGGAACTGTCTAGAGGAGGTGACCTGCAGGGTTGGATTTAGCCCCTCCTTGCTCTGAAGAGTGTAAGGGCTTGTACTCTGTAACAGAGGTGGAAATTTCTAGGTTAATATCTGTTATGCACTTGTGGGAACACTTCTAAAATGCCGAAGATGGATGTTAGAGAAAGACAAAAAGCGTTTATTAAATTTTCTACCGAAAAATCCCCACTGTTTAATTTAATTTATGAAAATTATTTCTTTTTTAATTTTTTCAAATACTTTTAATTGTGATTTGGGTGAAAGTTTACAGAGCAGATTGGTTTTCCATTCAACAATTCATACACATTTTGTTTTGTGACATTCATTGCAATCCCCACAATGTAGCAGCACTTTTCCCACTTCCAATATGTGTTGACTATGTCCATTCATTCTTCTTTCCTATCCATTCCTGCCTTCTAAGCTTTATCCCTGGGCAAATGCTGCCCTTTTGATCTTGTATGGTTGACTGTTCTTAGGAGTGTGTACCTTCCTGGTACCTTATAGACCTGTCTATTAGTTAGATGAAAGTTGAGCCACAAGGGTGAGTTCAGTTCCAGGCTTGAAGGGTGTCTAAGGGCCACAGGCTCAGGGGTTCCATCAGTCTCTATGCGACCAGTAAGCCTGGTCTTTTTTTTTTTTTTTTTT
>NW_006921641.1:2781121-2785576 GCF_000298275.1 Orycteropus afer afer | reverse complement strand
ATTTTTGCCTTAAAGTCTGTTTTTATCAGAAATTAATATTGCTACTCCACTCCATTTTTTTATTTTATTATTTTTTTTGGAGGGGGTTGCCATTTGCTTGATACATGTTTTCCCATCTTTTGATTTTTTTAGCATATTTTTGTTTTTGTTTCTAAGATATGTTTCTGTGGACAGCATATTGATGTATCATGTTTTATTTTCCATGTCTCTTGATGGTGCATTTCATTCATTTACATCCAATATAATTATTGATAGGTATGAATTTACTGCTGCCATTTTGCTGTGTTTTTTGGTGTGGTGTTGATGGTTTCTTTGTTCCATATATTTTTCTACGCTGAGCTCGTTTTGGTTATGGATTTTCTTATCATTTACTTTGTTGCAATTCCTTAAGTGTTTTCTGAGGCTTTATGATTTTCTTATTTTTATTTTGATGTAACAGTTTACTAATATTCTTTGAGATAACACTATCATTTATTATTATCTTCTCAAATTTAAAGCAATTTATTTGATTTTGGTATCATCTTAACTTCCTCTCTGTTTGGAAGTTCTGTAACTACATTATTTATTTCCTCTTTTTGCTTTGCAGTTATCATCATTTACAAATTGTTCTCTCTGATTCCCATTTTTTATGTCTTGTAGGTTTATTTTATTTTTGATACTTCTTTTTCTGGGTTGATTTCCAGGTGATGTTGCTGTAGATTTTAATCTCTGTTTGTTGTTTGCCGTTGGTGGTTCTCTGTCTGGAGGACTACCTTTAGCATGTCATGTAAACTTGATCTGTTTTTTGCAAATTCTATTAATTTCTACTTATCTGAAAAATGTCCTAATTTCACCATTGTATTTAAGAGACAATTTTGCTGGGTATATAATTCTTGGTTAGCATTTTTTTTTTCTTTCAGGATTTTATATATGTCATCTCATTGCCTTTTTGTCCGTATGGTTTCTGCCAGGAAATCAGAGTTTAGTCTTATTGGTTCTCTTTTGTAGGTGACTTTTTGTTTTTCCCAAGCTGCTTTCAAGATTCTTTTTTTGTCCTTGATATTACCCACCAGCCACTCCTTGGAAGGAAGGTTGGGCAATCTATTTCCGTAGTGATACAGCCTCAGAAACCCAAGGAGGGGTCGCTATGAATCAGGTCTGACTCGACGGCACATAACAACAACAACAACATTGGAAAGTTTAATTATGATATGTCTTGGTGATTTTCTTTTGGAGTGTATCTTGTATGTGGTTTGTTGAGCTTCTTAAATGCTTATTTTCTCATCTTTCTTGATATTAGGGAAGATTTCTTCCAACAAATCTTTGATAATTTTCTTGGTTCTGTTTTGTCTCTTCCTGTTCTGGAATTCCAATCACATGTGCAATAATCCTCTTCATGGTTGCCAAGAGAATCTTAAGCTTTCTTCATTTCCTTTCATTCCTTTTTTGTGATTTTTTTCTCCAACAGATTGGTGTTAAGAGATTTGTCTTCAAACCTGCTAATTCTGTGTTCCATTGATTCAACTCTACTCCTTGTCCTTCCAATGCATTATCCATTTCTGAAATTTTAGTATTACTCTTTGGAATTTCTATTTGCTGTTTTTGTATGGTTTCTAATTTTCCATTTTTTTTTTTCAATTTGTTCTTGAATTGCTTTTTTAAATTCTTCTAGAGTTTTGTCTGTGTTTTCCTCAATTTTGTCTGTGGTTTACTCAAGCTTTCTCTCAATCCATTGAAGGTACCTAAACATAATTACTTTGTATTCTATATAAGGCAATTCCTCTAGTATTATCTTCCTCTTGAAGATATTTTGGCCCTGTACTTTGCTCCCTTGTTTGAGGCATCATGTCCCAGTTTTTAGTGTGTTTTGAAGTTGTCTCTTATCTCTGAGACATTGCAGTGTCATTGTATTAGTTTGTTGACTATATGTTGGCTGGCTACATCCAAATTTTTTGTTTTGTTCTGTTTTAACATATCCAGGCAACAGGGCAGTTGTGTTATCCTGGTCAGTTGCTTGGCAGCACGAGGGCACTCCCACCTGTCTCTTGGTAGATTTGGTGGCAAGTGGGAGTGTAGGCACGTGTCTCTGATCACTGTTCATGCAGAGCAGCTGAGAGCAGGCTGGGTAGATGTTGACCACTGTCATTGGTCCAATAGTGCTGGAGCGGGTGGTGACATTTGCCCAGTAGGTATGACTTGGTAGAGTCACTGGCTCCCAACTGCTGGAGTAAGATAGAAAAAAGGGGGGAGGGTGCATAGGGTGGGAGAGGGAAAAAAAGAAAGGAAAGATTAAAAAAAAAAAAAAAAGGAAAATAAAACAGGGCTATGGGGGAAGGTGACCTAAGAAGAAAGAGAAAGAAGAAAAAGGAAAAGAGATAGAAAAACAGACAACAAAGTGGCAAGTGACAGCCAACAAATAAAGCTGCAGCAGAAATATGGAACTTGCTGCAGGAGTATGCACCACTGAATACAGAGGATCGGCGTGGCACTACCGAATGTGGGAGTGTTGGGGAGCAAGGTATTCAGTTAGCTAGATCAAAAGAAAAAAATAGAGTGGGGAAGTGGGAGAAAAAGAAAAAAGAGAAGAAGGAAAAAAGCAAGAGGGGAAAGATGGAAGGACTGAGAAGGGAAGAAAGAAAAAGAAAAAATGGAAGAGAGAAGAAAAAGAAAGAAGTGCTGCAAATGTTAGATGCCAAGCACAGCTGCAACAGGAACACGAAGCTCACTCCAGCTCACACTGCCATCCATAGAGGGGTGGGTGCTGCTGACCATGGAGGTGGAGACAGGAACAAAAAGCAAGAAAAGAAGATGAAAAAAAAAAGGTGAGGAGAGAAAAAAAACTAAAGAAAAGGAAAACAAAGAGGAGACGAGGGAAGGGCTAAAGAGAAGGAACACACAGTACTGTGGCAAGTGCCAGCCATCAAACACACCTGTGCCAGAGTGCTCACTTGCGCCCAGCGAGAGGTGGGGACAGGAGCTACTATCTGCTTGGATAGTGGTGGAGGGACTCCTGCTCTTCAGGGAAGACAGAGGAAGTAAGCAATAACTTTGAAAAAAAAAAAGGCCACCCAACCTGGGCAGTGGGGGGAGTTTGACTAGCCGCAGGGTGGGTGTAGGTGGGGAGAGCCACGTTTCTGGTCACTTGGAGACTGTGCAAGGTAAGGAGGAGGATGCACCTCTGTGGTCGCCTGATCACTGATGTGGGTGCTGGTGAAGCCCTGGACAAATAAAACCAGTTATCCAGTTCCTGCTCTAATCAGAAAGCTGCTTGCAATAATTCAAAATGGCCCTGTTGTGCCAGTTAGCCGTTCACTGTTCTCTGTTCTCCTTGTTCACTGTTTTTGTTCAATCTCTTCCTCTCATGGATGTTTGATCTATTTTATCCTTTTCTTTGAAGCATTGGGATCTAGGATAGTTATCTGTAGCTATTTGGCTTTTTTTTTTTTTTTTTTTTGAGCCTTTGTTGTGGAGGGTCTAGGTAATGTGGCTGCCTCGTCCGCCATTTTGGACCTGGACTCCCACATATATTTTCTTTCTCTGTCAATTGAGAAGGCCCAGAAGCAACAACACCCTGGTAGCAATGAGCACACCTTGCCCCTAAATTTTGGTTTCTGACACCATTCTCCAGTAAAAGGAACCAGAGTTCTTTGGAGAAATGGCTTATTCTGGGACTGGGGCAGGAAATACATAAAATGAGCCTGGAGCACCTTGTAGTGACAGAAAGTAAGGAAGTGCTAAGAAAACAAAAACAATGATGAGGGATGTCAAAGGGACACAACAGCCAACTGAAAGAGTTACAATGGCCAAAACTACAACAATTTGAGCTACAAAATAAGTGATGTAATATTGAATTATAACCTAAAGTATAAATATACACAAATTCATATAAATACAAATAAATGACTGAATAAATAAACGAATGGAGAAGAGATAATTTTCCACGCAGAAAAATGCCAAATGATTTCTGTAGCTACTCCTCCCTCAAGAAGATGGCACATATATCAACATCCCTTAAATATGAGTTGCACACAATAACATCCTTTCAAAGAGTCCAGGATGGAAAGGGAGAGAAATGAATAACTTTATAGGTGGGAAACCTGACAGACACTACCTCAGCCAGATGATTAAGGGCAACATCAACAGTGATAAGTCACCTTTATAGTATGTACCCTTGATAAAATTGTGATGAAAATGGCACTTTAACTCTGTGGTCTTCCTCCCAAGAACACACCATTCCAGTTAAACCATGAGAAAAACATCAGGTAAACCCAAAGTAAAGGACATACTATAGAAAATACGTGACCAGTAGTCTTCAAAGCTGTAAAAAAATGCAACGCAACCACTGCTGTGGAGTCGGACCCGACTCACAGCAACCCCTCCCTGGGTTTCCGAGGCAGTATCACTATGGAAGTAGATTGCCCAACCTTCCTTCCAAGGAGTGGCTGGTGGGTTTGAACCGCCAGCCTTCTGGTTAGC
>NW_006921641.1:2762751-2781021 GCF_000298275.1 Orycteropus afer afer | reverse complement strand
AGGGCTGACTCGATGGCACATCACAACAACAACAATGTATCAATATTGGTTCATTAGTTGTGACAAATGTATAACAATAATATAACATGTTAACAATAAGGAAAACTAGGTATGTGTGGGATATATGGAAGCTCTTAATAGTGTCTTTGTAACTTTTCTGTAAACCTAAAAGTATTCGAAACTTTAAAATTTATTTTAAAAAATAAAACAATCAGGCTACCAAAACCAAAACCAAATTCACTGCCGTCTAGTCGGATACGACCCATAGCAACCCCTCCTTGGATTTCTGAGATGGTATCACTATGGAAGTAGATTGCCCAACCTTACTTCCGAGGAGTGGCTAGGCACTCTGCCATCAGAGCTCCCTTATCAGGCTGGTAGAACAGAAAAAAATGAAAAAAAAAAAAAAAAAAATGCTGTTCAATAAATGAAAGAGAGAATTCTCAGTATCCTCACAATCTGGATCCTAAATTCTAGATTCAATGAGGGATTGCAATAAAGACAGAAAAAAGAGAAAGGAGAAAATCAAGGTTACTGTCATGCTTGATAAGGAGCTCTTGTGGTGTAGTGCCTAAGGCATTTGACTGCTAACCAGAAGGTTGGCGGTTCAAACCCACCAGCCACTCCATAGAAGGAAAACTAGGCAATCTACTTCCGTGAAGACTTACCACCTCAGAAACCCAAAGGGGGTCACTATGAGTCAGAATCAACTTGATGGCAGTGAGTTGGTTTTTGGTTTATCATGCCTGATAAGGGGTCACTAAAATCATTGGTAGCATAGTGGCTAAGGCGCTTGACTGCTAACCAGAAGGCTGGTGGTTCAAACCCACCAGCCACTCCTCGGAAGGAAGGTTGGGCAATCCTACTTCCGTAGTGATACTGCCTCGGAAACCCAAGGAGGGGTCGCTATGAGTCAGGGCTGACTCGATGGCACATCACAACAACAACAAAATCACTGGTGAGGATGAAGGCTATATGTACACTTTTCTTTCAACTATAAGCCTGGAGGAGCACACCTGGGACTTCAGCAAGAAAGCTGATTTCTGCAGAGGTGAGAAGGGAGGTAATACAGAAAAACATGGTGGGGATGAGCTAGAAGGACCAAAATGTAAAGGCTCAGAACTTAAGAAGAAATTTTCTGTAATATAAAACTAGAGCAGTGGAAAAGATACCTCAGGCAGGGTCATTAGTACTTTGAAACTCTTCAGTGAGGACTAGTAAGAACATGACCTATAATTGACCCAGTCATAGAAAGCATGTATTCAAGTGTGCCTCCTTCAGTCTGTTGTAAGGTTTATTCCTGTACACTGTCCCACTGTGAATACTGGACTGAGGTGAATGTCGTGATGGAGGTGTCAGAAGTGGGAGAAGAGGACCTGGGCACAACAACAGAAACTACTAGGGCAGGAGGATGCCCTACCTCACCAGATACCTTAGTTTGTCATATTAGCTCATATTTTTTTTTCACTGTAGAAAAAATTTTCACTTACGGCACTACTTACTTATTAGCAAAAAACGGTGCATTAACATGTCTTTGGGAGCTCTGCTGTGTAGTGCCTAAGGCACTTGACCACTAACCAGAAGGCTGGCTGTTCAAACCCACCAGCCACTCCTCACAAGGAAGGTTGGGCAATCTACTTCCGTAGTGATATCGCCTCGGAAACCCAAGGAGGGATTGCTATGAGTTGGGGCTGACAGGATGGCAAATAACAAAAACAACAAGGTGAATTTTGGCTAATGTATACACCTGGGTAACCATCACCTGGATGATGATACAGAACATTTTCATACCCAGAAAGGTCACTAGTGCTTCTTTCAAGTCAGTGCTACAAAGCAATTATTATTGTGATTTCTATCACCATGATTAGTTTTAACTGTTCTTGAACTTCATGTGAATTACATGTAAACTATGTAATCTTTTGTATCTGACTTCCTTCACTCAACAAAATGGTTTTGAGTTTAATACATATTTTTATGTATATCAGTAGTGTTTTAAAAATTCCTACATAGTATTTCATTGTAAGAGCTCTGGTGGCACTGTGGTTAAAGCATTCAGCTGCAAACCAAAAGGTCGGCAATTTGGACCCACAGCTGCTCCACGGGAGAAAGATGAGACAGTCTGTGCCCACAAACGTTTACAGACTTGGAAACCCTGTGGGGCAGTTCCACTTTGTCCTATAGGGTCTCTATGGGGCAGAATAGACTCAGTAGCAGTGGGTTTGGTTATGCATTCTCTTGTTGATTGACATTTTGGTTATTTCAGATTTTTATTCTTATAAACTGCTAGGAATATTCCTAGACAAAAGTTTTTGGAGCATGTGAGTTCATTTCTCTTGTGTATATCCTCAATTTAATTATGAAGTCATAGGATAGAAACTTAATTAGAAACTACCAAATAGATTCCCAAAGAGATTGTACCATATCAGCATGTATTAGAGTTCCAGTTGCTCATCATCCTAGTCAACACGTGTTGTCCATCTTTTAAAATTTAGCCATTTTGATGCACGTGTGATGGCATCTCATACTTTTAATTTGCATTCCCCTGATGCCTAACGAAGGGGGTCTGATGCCTCAGTGGTTAAAGCACTCAGCTGTTAACTGAAAGGTCAGCAATTTGAACCCACCAGCTGCTCTATGGGAGAAAGATGTGGCAGTCTGTTTCTATAAAGATTTACAGCTTTGGAAACCCTATGGGGCAGCTCCATTCTGTGTTGTTTGGTAACTATGAGTCAGAAAACTCGATGGCAATGGGTTGGGTTTGGTTTTTGGATGCCTAGTGACATTAAGCAACTTTTTGTTGGTCATTTGAGTATCTTATTTTGTGTGTGAAGTGTCCAAGTTTTTTTTTTTTTTTTTGGCTTATCTTTGTTTTTCAATGAAAATCTGGTGATATAGTGCCTAAGGCATTTGACTGCTAACCAGAAGACTGGCAGTTCAAACCACTCCTTGGAAGGAAGGTTGGGCAATCTATTTCTGTAGAGATACTGCCTCGGAAACCCAAGGAGGGGTGGGTCGCTATGAGTCGGATCTGACTTGACAGCAGTGAATTTGGGGGGTTTTTTTTGGTTGCTTTTAAATAGACTTAATGTTTTTTTTCTATTCTTCTTCTTCTTTTTTTTAAACAACAGTTTTAGATGTAAAAGACAAATGAGAGGACAACACAAAGAGTTCCCATATACTTCATATCCAGTTTTTCCTATTGTTAATATTTTACATTAGTATGGTACATTTGTTACAGTTAATGAACCAATATTAATACATTATTGTAACTGAAGTCCATAGTCCGTAGTTAATTTCACATTTCTTCGTCTTTGCCTAGTGTCCTTTTTCTGTCCCAGGATCTCATCTAGATGCCCCAGTCATTTACTTGTTATGTCTCCTTAGGCTCCTCTCGTCTGGGACAGTTTTCTGTTTTCAATGACCCTGACAGATATTTTTGTAGTATGTCCCCCTGTTGGAATTTGTCTGGTGTTTTTCTCATGGTTAGACTGGGGTTGTGGGTTTTTGGAAGGAAGACCACAGAGGGAAAGTGGCACTTCATGACATCATATCAAAGATACATACTGTCAACATGGTTTATCATTATTAATGTTGACCTTGATCATCCAGTTGAGATAATTTTTGTCAGATTTCTCCTCTGTAAAGTGACTCTTCCCCACCCTTATTTCTATACTGTACTCTTTGGAAGAAAGTCCTTGTGAGTTGTCCGGGATATGTCAGCAGGAGCGCAGGGGTAGCTGACCCCTCCTGAGCAGCGTTTCAGATCCACAGCAGAAGGTGGCTGCAGCAAAAGACCTTGCATTTCCCACTGCGAAGACTGAGGCTCTTTCCTCTAATCTGAATTAAAGTCTGCAGTTTTGGTATGAATATGCAAAGACTACCAGTTTTCTAGACACTATTCTAGGGGCAATGTATTGTGGAACAGGCAAGATAAGGGAATGGGGGGAGAAAAACATAGACTCAAAGGACATGCTTCAAAACATCTTTGAGGGCTGCATCCCAGTTGGCCCACTACTTTAGAACAAAAAGGTGTTTCCTCAAAATAACTGTGAAGGAATGCTGAAAAGGACTATCTATATGTTCAGCGTCATTCCCACAGTTGACATTTTTAATATATCAGTCCCTGTTAATAGCTTGGCTGACAGACAATCAAGGGACGGGAAGAACTTCTACCTATAAATAGTCCTGCGCACACTCACAAGGGGCCCGGTTTAGGGCAGGCTTCCGAAGACTAGATAGAAATTAAAAATTGAAACTGAAGGAAGGAAAACTCAGGGATGAATTTAGGGAACAAATGTTCCTGACCAAAATGTCCGAGCCTGGAGTGATCTTTAACCACGGGGATATGGTGAGAAGCCGCGTATCTAAAATTACTGGGATGTGACTGCTAGCGCCACAGGAAGTATTTGTGGTAATGAGGGGCAGAGATAGTGGGGATCTTTCCCACCTCTGTTTCCCTGTTTTCCACTGAAGCCTGGATCAGTCCCAAAGGACTGTGGGTGCTGTGAAGGCCACATGAGTACCAAGTAGTGGGAAAAGAAGAAGAGACTTGCTTTGTGTGCTCTCTTGCCAGGAGCTCCAAGTAAAAGTTGAGAATATTTTAAAAACAGTTGATGCAATTAAAATTTTTTTTTCCAAAAGCCTTTCGTTTCCTTCAGCTTCCAACCTTTGAACACACTCTCTGTTTTTCTATTTATGCTGATGAATGTTAGAGTTCAAAGTCCCAGGGTGGCATAATTTGCACTGGACTACTAATCTAAAGGCTGATGGTTCAAACCCATTGGGCACCACCATGTAAGAAAAATCTGGTGATTTATTTCTATAAAGATGAGAGAGAGAGAGAGAGAGAGAGAGAGAGAGAGAGAGAGAGAGAGAGAAACCAAACCCATTGCTATGAACTGGATTCTGAGTCATAGCGACTCCCATAGGGTTTCCAAGGCTACAAATCTTGATGGAAGTAGACTTCCTCCCATGGATCAGCTAGTAGGTTTAAACTGGTGACTTTCTGGTTAGCAGCCAAATGCCTTACCCACAGTGCCACCAAGAAAACCCTATGAAGCACCATTCTCTTAACTATGAAGCACCATTCTCTTAACTTATGGGGTTGCCATGAGTCAGAATCCACTCAACAGCAACAAGTTTGTTTTTCTGATATGTGTTTGAGTTCAGCCTAGAAAAGTATTGCTGAATGTTGTCTGTGTAGTGTTCCACGTGCATCTGTGTTGGGCTTGATGCTACTTGCTTTCATCTCTTATTGACAGATAGGCTTTTTTTTTTTTTCCCCTGAATCAAATCTTTTGCCCATAATGCTCTTCAAACAGCTGCAAAACAATCTTGTTCAACTATTCTGACTTTAGGACCGAATTATATCAGAGTTAAAACTAGAGAACAGAGCTTACTTGGCCAAATCCATTTACCTCCAGCTACTCCCCAAGAGTTTAGTGTTTGCTGGTTGTGAATGGAAGTGATCCTTGTGGCCAGGGGGAATATCCTCTGCCTGTGCCCTCTGGAAATACTTACTTGTTTTCTTTGGTGTCAAAGACACTGCCTTAGATTTGATGCTGTGTGTGCTTTATCTCTTCTGTTGCAGGGAAGGAACACATCTTTCTCATTTTTGTATTCCCTCTTCATGCTTAAGGAGCTCTTGTGGTGTAGTGGTTAATGAATTTACCTGCTAACCAGAAGGCCAGTGGTTCAAACTCACCAGCTACTCTGTGGAAAAGAGTTAAGACTGTCTCTTTCCATAAAGATTTATAGCCTTGGAAACCCAATGGGGGTCACTATGAGTTGGAATTGACTTGATGGCAGTGAGTTTGGTTTGGTTTCTTCTTGCTTATGACCTCTCTCTGGCTTTCTACCAATACTTAGGCAACTATCTCAATTAAGCACTTAATATATGGTCTACAGATGAATGAAAACTTTCAAACAGTGGTTATTTAATTAATTGGCAACCAACATCCCTTGAATACACACAGCACCTAACCATTTTGATGTGCTTGGGAATCCAACATCTCATTTTATCTCTACACTATGCTTGTGAACTCAAGAGAACAAGTAATAATAGTTCCATCAAACATGTTACAAAATCAATATTTTAAAGTCATGACTTTTAAAACAAGACACTGTCTCAGTTACCTAATGCTGCCATAACAAAAAATGCCACAAGTGGGTGGCTTTAAAGAACAGGAATTTATTTCCTCACATTTCAGGAAGCCAGAAGTCTAAAATCAGGATGAGGCTCTAGGGGGAGATCTTTCCTTATCAGTAGTTCTAGCATTCCTTGGTATTTCTTGGCATCTTTGTGTCTATTCTGGCCTTTTTATAACTTAAAAGTGATTAAGGTTAAGACTCACCCTACTTTGGTATGACCATGTTAACTTAACAATAGAAACTCCCTGTTTCCAAACAGAATCACATTCATATGTAGAGGGGCCAGAACTTCAATGTGTGGGGTTTTTTGGCGGTGGTCATGGTGGTGGTGCACAAATCACTTCCTAATAGTCACATTGCCAATTATTGGCAGAATTCATGTTAGAATTGATTTCCTGATCTGCTGTTTTTGTCCCTACCCCATGGTGCTTCAATCCATCTAGCAGACCTGGGGTAAAGTTACAGTCCTCATTTTCACAGATAGGAAGACTGAGACCCTGGCCTGTTCATTTTGCCAGGACAGTTGTAGCTGTGGTCTTGTGGATTGGAGGGTGGTAATAAAACCTTCACACTGTGTGTAACTCAGAATGACACCCTGGTAGTTATGAACCACAGCAGATAAACCACAATGTCAGCTTTATCTGTTTCCTATGTGAAGTCTTACTCCTGTACTCATGCCACATTCTTTTGGGTGGAGGTGGGGCTCCAGATACAGTCAATTCCACAAAGAAAGTTTTACTCTTAAGTTTGTATAAAGACTCACAGAACACAGACTTCCCCCCCCCCCCAATCAGGTCACTGCTGTTCCACATGGAATCCACTCTAAGTTAGATTTGTTGTTGTTGTTATGTGCCATCGAGTCAGCCCTGACTCATAGCGACCCCTCCTTGGGTTTCCGAGGCAGTATCACTACGGAAGTAGGATTGCCCAACCTTCCTTCCGAGGAGTGGCTGGTGGGTTTGAACCGCCAGCCTTCTGGTTTAGGCTAAGTTATATTTCCCTTGTTTCCATAGGCTCCATCACTCCACAATCCCTTTTACTGTCAGATCTACCCTCTCCAGTGGCCTCTGTTCTCAGCCAATTGCCTTCAGGCTGAAGGGGCAACTTTAGATTCTTTCTGTTATCTCCCACAACCCAAATCACGTCTATCTTGCGAATATTGAACTTTTAGCACAATATCCATGAGTTGTTAGGCTCACAGTTTCTGTCTCTTACAAAAGCCATTTTCCCAGCAAAGGGTGGGGGTGGGAGTGGGGGCTGTAGGAGGGCAAGAGGGGATGAAACCCTACCCTGTCACAAGTATTTGAAATTCTCTCCCCATTCTTTCAGCAAACAGTTGTGGATTATTTGCCTTGTAGCAGGAACTATGCTGTGGGATATATATATGAATAGGATACTGTCCAGTGCCTTTGAGTCTGTTTCTGCTCATAGAGACGTCATGTACAACAGAACGACACACTGCCTGGTCCTGTGCCCTCCTCACAATCCTTGCTGTACTTGAGCTCATTGTTGCAGCGACTGTGTCATTCTACCTCATCGAGAGTCTTCCTCTTTAGTGCTGACCTTCTACTTTACCAAGTATGATAATCCTTCTCCAGGGACTGGTCCCTCCTGACAAAATAACCAGAGTACCAGGGGCAAAGTCACATCATCTTTGTTTCTAAGGAGCCTTCTGGCTGTACTTCATCCATGACAGATTTGATTGTTCTTCTGGCAGTTCATGGTGTCTTCAATATTCTTCACCAACACCATAATTCAAATGCATCAATTCTTTGGTCTTCCTTATTCGTTGTCCAGCTTTTGCATGCATATGAGGCAATTGAAAAGACCATGGCTTGGGTCAGGCACAGCTTAGTCTTCAAAATGACTTCTTTGCTCTTTAAATGAAAAAAAAAAAAAAAAAAACCCAAACCCACTGCCATTCAGTCAATTGCAACTCATAGTGGCCCCCACTGGGTTTCCAAGGCGATAAATCTTTACAGAAGGAGATTGATCCATGCTCCTCTGCAGAGTGGCTGGTGGGATTAAACTGCCAACCTTCTGGTTAGCAGTCAAATGCCTTAGGCACTGCAACCACCAGAGCTCCTTGCGGTAGTGGCATTGAGTAAGTCCAGTACAGAAGGGAAGAAGGACTAGAGGATAGGTGTTCCAGGTAGTGGGGATAGAGTGGACAAAGGCATGGAGGTGGGAGACAGCAGGCTGTGTGTGAGACCCAGGCAGAGTGCTGCAAGAGGATGAAGCTGGGGAGGTATCTGGGGAAGAAGTATTGATAGAGTAGAAAATGATTATTGGAAAGGTAAAGTAGGACAGCGTTGTTAGCGGCCATCAAGTTGGCTCCTTCCTCCTGGGGAGCCCATGAGCAATAGGATGGAACCATTATGAGTCTTAGGGTTTTCCTTGGCTGATGTTTGAAAACAGATCATCAGGCCTTTCTTCCTAGTTTGTCTAAGTCTGGAAGCGTCATTGAAACCTGTTCATCATAGCAACATGTGAGCTGCTACTGACAGATGGGTGGGGGCTACTCATGAAGTGAATTGGCCAGGAATTGGACCTAGGTCTCCTATGTAGGAAGGAGCCCTGGTGGTGCAGTAGTTAAGCAGTCTGCTGCTAACCACCTTAAGGTTGGCAGTTCAAGCCCACCAGCTGCTCTGTGGGAGAAAAGACCGGGCAATCTGCTCCCATAGAGGTTACAGCCTAGAAAACCTTAAGCAGGTCTATTCTGTCATAGAAGATTACAATGAGTCAGAATTGACTCAACATCACACAAGAACATTTTTCCTACGTGGAAGGTGAGAATTCTACTATGCAAACACCAATGCCCCTTAAAGAAGGAGGTTAAAAAACAAAAAGCAAACCAGTTTCAGTGAGTGGATTCAGAATCAGGGGCTAAATGGTGGAGAGGAAAGGCAGAAGGAGGAGTCTTTGATCAGGGCTGAACCTTACCATGAAGTAGTTGCCCAATGACCCAGGGAATCTGACAGTAGACAAACAGATGGACACATGGGGTTGGTGACTCCTCCAGATGTTCCTTCCCCACCACCCCTGGTTCAAGGCTGATGAGGAGAGCAGCCAAGCAGCCCTGGGACATGAGACTCTGTGCCCCTTTGAGAAGTGAGCATGGAGAAGAGAGGAAGCAGGAGGTCAAGGCTGTTAACTGAAGGGACAGGTCATGTGGAGCTTGGCAGAGAATCTGTAGTTGAGTCAGAGAATCTGTAGTCGAGTCAGAGGCCCTGATGATCGTGGGGGTTGAACATTTCCTGCACTTTAGCATGAGCCTAAAGTGTGGAAGAGAGACTGGCTTCACCACCTCAGATGCTACAGGATCATTGGGGGGGATCTGGAAATGGGGCAGCCTGGGGAGACCTAAGGAAAGCTTCCAGCAGTAAGTAGAGGATTCCCAAGAAGCAATCCGGAGGAAATGATGAGATTCCTTTAACCATTCACAAAATGGAATGTAGGGGCTTTGGGGTTCCAGCAGATTTCCTCAGGTTGGGGTGAAATGGGGGGAAGGGGAAGAAGATTGAGAAAGACCCATGATTTTATTGCAATTTGATAAAACATCTTACTTTATTTTTATCAAGGAGTTCTGGTAGTGTAGTGGATAAGGCATTTGACTGCTAACCAAAAGGTTGGTGGTGCAAACCTGCCAGCCGCTCCACAGAAGAAACATGAGCAGTCAGCTTCCATAAGGATTTACAGCTTGGAGACCCAATAGGGGTTGCTATGAGTTGGAATTAACTTGATGGCATTGAGTTTGTTTTTCCGTGAGAGGTTAGCAGTACATAGGAATAGTTAATAAGCTCAGAATATGTCATTTTATCCCCGTAACAAGTCTTTCATTATCTCTTTTATCACAGATGAAGAAATTGAGGCTTCATAAAACTGCTTGCCCAGAATTGTAAAGCAGGAGTTTGAGTTCCACTCCTATGACTTCAGAGAAAAGAAGAAGCCCCAATGTTACAGTAAATCCACAGATCTATGGTATTAAACCAGTAGAGAAGGGGGCTTGATATTAGCTGGCTAGTGGACTAGCTGATATTCATTGGTCACACTTTATTAGGAGTTTTATCTTATTTATTAATCCTCTCAGCATCTTTATGAGATTTATTGTCCCATTTTACAGATGAGGAAATTGAGAACTAGAGATGTTAATAACTTGCCCAAAGTCACATAACTAGTAATGTGTGGGGCCAGGGCTTGATTTCAGATTTGTCAGATTCCAAAGGCCATGTACTGGCCACTGTAATATGCAAATTATGAAAATAAGCTCACGCCACAAACAATGTCTTGATATTCTAAATCAGTGGATGATTTTTACCTCTTCCCTCTGAAGCATTTAACAATGTCTGGAGACACTTTTGATCATCATAACTATTTATTGGCATCTAGGAAGATTGGGCAATCTACTTCTGTAGTGATATGCCTCAGAAACCCAAGGAGGGGTCGCTATGAGTCGGGTCCGACTTGACGGCAATGTGTGTAGTGAGTAAAGGGGAGCTCTGGTAGCGTAGTGCCTAAGGCACTTGACTGCTAACCAGAAGGCTGGCGGTTCAAACCACCACTCCTCGGAAGGAAGATTGGGCAATCTACTTCCCTAGTGATACCACCTCAGAAACCCAAGGAAAGGTCGCTGTGAGTCAGATCTGATTTGATGGCAGTGAGTTTGGTTTGGTTTTGGTTTAGTGTGTAAAAGTTAGAGATACTGGTAAATATCCTAAAATGCACAGGACAGCTCCTACAACAGAAAGTTATCTGGACCAAAATGTCAATACTGCCAACGTTGAGAAACTCTATTTTAAATTTCTATAAATTTTAATACATTTCAAAGAAAAAGTATATTTTCCATTCCACTGTGAATTCTTAGTTCCTAAGTCAGAGATTCCTGATTCTAATTTCCATCCAGTTTTACTTTTCTCCTCCCAGAGCCTTTTGGGCACTGAGACGATGTATTCCTGTTTCCATTCCCCATGGGAATGAATGATACGAGTGCCAGTGATGGCCTCAGCCCAGCCCTTGGAACCTGGTCAAGGCCATGGGAGCACAAACATTGTCCTGGGATGATGGCAAGGGCAGGGTTCCTTGGAGGCAGAGCACTCATTTCTTATTTGAGAGGCATGGGGTGTTCTTCAGGAGCTCTGCTGGTGCGGTGGTTAAAGCATCTGGCTGCTAACCAAAAGGTTGGCGGTTCAAACCTACCAACCATGCAGAATGACAAGGCAGTCTGTTTCTGAAGAAATGTACAGTCTTAGGAACCCTATGGGACAGTTCTACTCTGTCCTATAGTGTAGCTATGAGTCAGAATTAACTCAATGGCAGTGAGGTAGAGTGTTCTTCAGGATACAGTTATGCCTTTTTAAGTAAGAAGAATGTTTTGAATATCAAAATGTATCAGGGCTTTCATGTGGGTTGCATCCACAGGGACAAGTCTAGGCTGCACCCTGGTACCTCTTGCTCTAATTTGCATAAAGGCACTAAATGGGCTGGCCATCAAAGACCCAACACTCCATAAACCCCAGAGAGAGTAGCTGGCATTTAAATTTTCTTGATTGAGAAAATATATAATGACCTACTAACTACTCTGACAAGGAGCCCTGGTGGCCCAATAGTTAAGTAGTTGGCTGCTAACCAAAAAGTTGGCATTTCAAACTCACCCAGTGACTCTGTGGACAAAGACCTGGCAATCTACTTCCATAAAGATTACAGCCAAGAAAACTCTATAGGACAGTCCTACTCTGTCACATAGGCTCTCTATGAGTCTATGAGTTGATGGCACCCAACAGCTACTATTCTGACACACTTTCGTCATCAAATTGATCTCTTTGCTTTTTAAAGAGGTTTTTTTTTTTTTTTTGCAGCAGATTTGCCCAGTGCAATGCATCCTTTATTTTCATGACTGCTGAAATGGACATTTATTGTTAGAGTAGAGTTTATTATTAGAGTAGAATGAAATTTTTGGTATCTTCAATTTCTTCTTATCATAATGTTGTTTATCAGTCCACTTATGAGGATTTTCATTTTCTTCATATTTGGGTATAATCCATACTGAAATCTATAATTTTTTCTTGGTTATTATTGATTTATTAGTTTGTTGAAAGAAATTAAAAGTTGTTGACATTTCTTTGAAGTTTGGAAACACTAAATTTTATTTCTCTGAGTATTTCCTCCTAGTAGTAAAATTATTCCTTTTTTTTCCTAAATTGTGATTTGTGTGAAAATTTCCAGAGAAAATTTGTTTTCCCTTCAATAGTTCATACACATTTTGTTTTGTTACATTGATTGCAGTCCCCACAGTTTAACAGCTCTCTTCCCACTTCCTCCCTATAGTTAACTTTTCCCTGTGACCTTCTTTCCTAGCATTCCTGCCCTCTGACCTATCTCCCTGTGCAAATGCTGCCCTTCTGATCTCCCATAGTTGATGGTTCTATGGAATGAATTTACCTGGTGTAATTGTTCACCTTGTAGGCCTGACTATATTTTCCATGGAATTTAAGCCACATGAGTGAGTTCAATTCCAGGCCCAAAGGGTGACTAGGGTCCATAATCTCAGGGATTTCACTAGTCTCTATCAGACCAGTAAGTCTGGTCTTTTTTTATGATTTTGAGGTTTTTCCACATTCTTCTTTCTCTATCCCTTTCTGAGTGGTTGCCAGTGGTAGCTGGGAACCATAGTTCTTTTGGTGTCAGGGTCATGTAGACTGAGGATCATATGGTCCATTTGCCCCATGGACTAATTGTTTCCATATGTCTTTGATTTTCTTCGTTCTTCTTTGCTCTGGGTAAGGAGAGACCACTTGTATCTTAGATGGCCGCTTGAGAGCTTTTAAGACTGCAGTTGCTACTCACCAAAATATGATATAGAACAATATCTTTTGCGTATTATGTTCTGCCAGTCAATCTTGATATGATATTCCCCATGACCATGGTCCCAAATCCGTGGGCCCAGCATGGAGTCTATAGTGTTTGACTTCTTTCAGTAAGTGCTTCAAGTTTTCTTAACTTTTGGAAAGAAACGTAGTGTCATCTCCACATCACAAGTTCTTAATGAACCTTGCTCCAATTCTGATGCCACATTCCTCATATAGTCTTGTTTCTTAAGTTATTTGTTTAATATACAGATTGAATGAGTAAGGTGAAAGGATATGACCCTACCATACCCATTTGTCCAATTTAGGCCATGCAGTATCACCTTGTTCTGTTTGAACAATTGCTCCTCAATCCGTTACCGGTGCGAACTGAGCACAATTAAGTTTTCCATTCTTTGCAATGTTATTCATAATTTATTATGATCTACACAGTTGAGTGCCTTCATGTAGTCGACAAAACACAGGTAAACATTTTCCTGGAATTCTGTGCATTCAGTCAACATCCATCTGATGTATATGCATGTGAAATTTGGATAATGAAAAAGGAAGATGGAAAAACTGATGCTTTCATACTGTTGGCAAAGAATATTAGACTACCAAAAGAATGAACAAATTAGTCTTATAAGAAATGCAACAAGAATGTTCCTTAGAAGCAAGGATGATGAGACCTTGAGTTGCAAACTTTGGACACATCATCAGGAAAGACCAATCATTAGTAGTTGTTGTTAGGTGCTGTCAAGTTGGTTCTGACTCAGTGACTCTATGCACAACAGAATGACACACTGCCCAGTACTGCACTAGATGCACCATCATTGCTATAATTGAGCCAATGTTGTAACCACTGTGTCAGTCCATCTCACTGAAGGTCTTACTATTTTTTGTTGACTGTTTACTTTCCCAAGCATGGTGTCCTTCTCCAGGGACTGGTCCTATCCTAAGTACATGAGATGAGGTCTTGCCATCCTCACTTCTAAGGATCATTCTGGCTATATTTCTTCCAAGACAGACTTGTTAGTTCTTCTGGCTGTTCATGGTATATTCAGTATTCTTTGCTAACACCATAATTCAAATGCATCAACTGTTCTTTGGTCTCCCTTATTCATTGTCCAGCTTTCACATGCATATCAAGTGATTGAAAATACCATGGCTTGGGTTAGGCACAACTTTAGTCTTCAAAGTGACATCTTTGCTTCTTAACATTTTAAAGAGGTCTTTTGTAGTAGATTTGCCCAGCACAGTAAGACATCTGATTTCATGGCTGCTGCTTCCATAGGTGTTGATTGTGGATACAAGTGAAATGAAATCCCTGACAACTTCAATCTTTTCTCCATTTGTCATGATGTTGCTTATTGGTCCATTTGTGAGGATTTTTGTTTTCTTTAGGTTGAGGTATAATGCATACTGAAGACTGTGGTCTTTGATCTTCATCAATAAGTGCTTCAAGTCATCTTACATTCAGCAAGCAAGGTTGTGTCATTTGCATATCATAGATTATTAATTAATCTTCTCCAATCCTGATGCCACATTCTTCTTCATATCGTCCAGCCTCTCGGATTATTTGCTCAGCACAGATTAAATAAGTATGGTGAAAGGATACAACCCTGATATGCAACTTTCCTAATTTTAAACCATGCAGTATCTCCTTGTTCTGTTTAAACAACTACCTCCTACTCTATGTACAGGTTCTGCATGACTACAATTAAGTGTTCTGGAATTCCCATTCTTCACAATGTTATCCATAATTAGTTATGATCCACACAGTTGAATGCCTCTGCATAGTCAGTAAAACACAGGTAAACATCTTTCTAGTATTCTTTGCTTTCAAGCAAGATCCATCTAACATCAGCAATGATATATCTTGTTCCTTGTCCTCTTCTAACTCTGGCTTGAATTTCTGGCAGTTCCCTCTTTGTATGGCTGCCACCATTTTTAAATTAACTTAAAAAAATATTGCCTGTGTGTGATATTAAAGATAGTGTCTGATAACTTCAGCATTCTGTTGAATCACCTTTCTTTGCAGTGGGCACAAATACATCTCTTGGCCAAGTAGCTGTCTTCCAATTTTTTTTGGCATAGAGAGTGAATGCTTCCAGCGTTGTATGTTTGTTGAAACATCTCAGTTGGTATTCTATCAATTCCTGGAGATTTATTTTTCATCAATGCAGACTTATTTTTCACCTTCAGTTCTGCTTGGACTTCTTCCTTCAATAGATTCAGTTGTTGATCATAAGCTACCTCCTATAATGGTTGAACATCAACCAATTCTTTTTGGTACAGTGACTCTGCATATTCCTTCCATTCCTTTGATATTTCCTGCATTGTTCAATATTTTGCCTATAGAATCTTTCCGTGCTGCAACTCAAGGCTTGAATTTTTACTTCAGTTATTTCAGCTTGAGAAATGCCAAGTGTGTTCTTCCCTTTTGCTTTTCAATTCCAAATCTTGGTACATTTAATTTTTGTACTTTGTCTTCTCAAGCTGCCCTGTGAAATCTGTTCATCTCTTTTCCTTCTTTTCTTTTTTTTTTTTTTCCATTCGTTTTAACTACTGTATATTCAAAACCAAGTTTTGGAATCTCTTCTGAAATAATTTTTGGGCTTTTCTTTTGTTTCCATCTTTTTAATGACCTTTTGCTTTCTTCATGTCTGATGTCCTTGATACTATCCCACAACTCATCTGATTTTCAGTCATTAGTGTTCAATGGATCAAATCTAATCTTGAGATGGTCTCTAAATCCAGGTGGAATATACTCAACGTCCTATTTTGGCTCTTGTGGAATTGTTGTAAGTTTCTTCAGCTTCAGTTTGAACTTGCACATGAACAGCTAATGGTTTGTTCCACAGTCGGCCCCTAGCCTTGTTCTGAGTGCTGATATTGAGCTTCTCCATTATCTTCTTACACAGATGTAGCCAGTTTGATTCCTGTGTATTCTGTCTGGTGAGGTCTATGTGTATACTTGCTGTTTTTGTTGTTCAAAAAGGTATTTGCAATGAATAAATCATTGGTCTTTCAAAATTCCATCATACGATCTCTGACATCCTTTCCGTTACCAAAGCCATATTTTACAGGCAGCATTCCTTCTTTTCACATTCCAATCATCAGTAATTATCAATGCATCTTGATTGCACATTTGATCAATTTCAGACTGCAGAAGTGGGTAAAAGTCTTTTCATTTCTTCATCTTTGGCATTAGTGTTTGGTGTCTAAGTCTGAATAATTTGCATGTTAGCTAGTTTTCCTTGTAGGTGTATGTGTGTTATCCTATCACTGACAGCATTGTGCTTCAGGATAGATCTTGAGATACTCTTTTTAAGTATGAATGTGACACCATTCCTCATCAGTTTATCATTCCCCACATAGTAGACCATATGACTGATTTAAAGTGGCTAATAAGTCCATTTCAGCCCACTGATGCCTAGCATATCAATCTTTATGTCTTCCATTTCATTTTTGACCGCTTCTGACAATTCTTCTAGATTCCTGCTGCATACATTCCACATTCTGATTATTAATGGATATTTACAGCTGTTTCCTTTAGTTTTGAGTCATGCCCATCAGCAGATGAAAGTCCTGTAAGCTTTATTCCATCCACATCATTAAGGTCAACACTGCTTTGAGATGGCAGCTCTTCCCCAGTCGTGTTTTGAGTGACTTCCAACCTGAAGAGCTCATCTTCTGGCACTATATCAGGACAATGTTCCGCTGCTATTTATAAGGTTTTCACGGTCAGTTTTGCCAGAAATACATTACCAGATTCTTCTTCCTAGTTTATCTTAGTCTGGAAGCTCTGCTGAAACTGTCCACCAGGGTGACCCTGCTGGTATTTGAAATACATGGAGCATACCTTCCAGCATCACAGCAACACACAAGCCACCATAATACAAGAAACTGACAGAGAAGTGGTGGATCACTAGCAGAGGGCCATTGGAAATAAGGGAAGCTCCCAATAAGATGGACTGACACAATAGTAACAACAATGGACTCAAACATACCAACAATCTTGAAGATGGCAGAGGACCAGGCAATGTTTCATTCTGTTAAACATGAGATTGCCATGAGTTGGAGCCAACTTCACAGCCACTAACAAGAATTACTTCGAATTTAGTAACACTTCTAAGTAGACTTAAAACAAAAGCAGTTGCCTTCAAGTCAGTTCCAACTTTTGGCAGTCCCACATGTGTCAGTGTAGAACTGTGCTCCATAGAGTTTTCAATGATTGATTTTTTTGGAAAACAGATCACCATGGCCTTTTCTTCCAGTGAACCTCTGGATGGACTTTAACCTCCAGTTTTCAAGTTAGCAGCCAAACATGTTAACTGTTTGTACTACCCAGCTACTCCCTTTAAGTAAGTTTATGTTTTATTAATCACAGAGATGTCTATACTTTTGAAATATTGTAGGATCAAGATTGTTGTTATTGTTAGGTACCATGAAGTTGTTTCCAACGTATAAGTGGTCCCATGTACAACAGAACAAAACATGATTAGGAGCTCTGGTGGTGAAGTGCCTAAGGCATTTGACTGCTAACCAGAAGGCTGAGGTTCAAACCCACCAGCCACTCCCCAGAAGGAAGGTTGGGCAATCTACTTCTGTAGTGACACCGTCTTGGAAACTCAAGGAGGGGTCACTATGAGTCAGATCCAACTCAATGGCAGTGATTTTTTTTTTTTTTTCGGTTGTGTTATCATCACACTTGTTGCTGTGCTTGAGCCCACTGTTGCAGCCACTGTGCCAATCTATCTTGCTGAGAGTCTTCCTCTTTTTTGCTGATCCTCTACTTTACCAAGCATGATGTCTTTCTCCAGGGACTAGTTCCTCCTGATAGCATATCCAAACTATGTAAGACAGTCTCACCATCCTAGCTCCTTAGGAGCATTCCAGCTATTCTTCTTCTATTTCTTCTGGCAGTCCATGGTATATTCAATATTCTTTGCCAACATCATAATTCAAAGGCATCAGTTCTTCTTTTTGTCTTCCTTATTCATTGTCCAGTTTTCTCATGCATATGAGGCAATTGAAAACACTGTGGCTTGGGTAAGGGACACCTTAGTCTTCAAAGTGATATCTTTTGTTTTTTGTTTTTTTTTTCCCCCAACATTTTAGCAGATTTTCCCAGTGAAATAAGTCATTTGATTTCTTGGCTGCTGCTTCTATGGGCATCGATTGTGGATCTAAGTAAAATAAAATCCTTGACAACTTCGATCTTTTCTCCATTTATCATGGTGTTGCTTATTGGTCCAGTTGTGAGGATTTTTTT
>NW_006921641.1:2743094-2762651 GCF_000298275.1 Orycteropus afer afer | reverse complement strand
TTTTTTTTATTCATATTTATTCACTCTACTGTCGGTGCTTTGTCCATAAGTCTGTGGACCCTTTGCAATAACTGAGGCTCCCAAGTGTCTGGTGCTGTGGGTCATATACCCTTACTCTATATCATTGCACACACAAGTCTTTCTATTCTCTAGTGTTGAGAATTTATTTTAGGGCCAGAGGTCAGGTGACAGTGTATGAACATCTTATTTGAAACATTATTGTTATACCAAAAAAATTCAAAATTCAAACATTCCTAGTTTTCCCAATTGTTTGAAAGAAATAAAACTCTTAGATAAAAATCAAAGAAATGAAACAGTATCCTCCCCCAATCTCTTATTCTCCTGCCACAACATTTGAAAATCTGAAGCCATCCTATAGACTAGCACTGTCCAATAGAAATATAATGTGGTTGTTCCACATCCTACTTTGGTGAGTAACAACTGGGATCTTAAAAGCTTGCAAGCGGCCATTTAGATACAATGATGGGTCTCTCCTCGTCCAGAGTAAAGAAGAATAAAGAAAACCAAAGATTTGTGGAAACAATTAGTCCAAGCGACTGGTACACCGTGCGATCCTGAGTCTATACAACTACAAGACCAGGAGAACTAGATGATGTCTGGCTACCACTGTCAACCACTTGGAGGGGTATCTATGTAGGAGATCCTGGACAGAGTGGGAGAACAATGTGGAGCAAAACTCAAAATCATTTGGGAAAAAAAGGGACCAGGTTTGCTGGTCTGATAGAGCCTGATGGAACCACCGAGACTATGGTCCCTAGCTGCCCTTCAGGTCTGGAATTGAACCCACACCTGTGGCTTCCAGCCAAACAAGAGACATATGAGTTGAACATTTACCTCAGGTAGATACACTCCTTGAAGAGAACAATCATAGGAGAAAGAAGGGCTGTTTATGCACAGGGAGACAGCTCAGGGGCAGGAGGGCATGGAGGGATGGACACAGGGAAGAGGTAACTATTGGGAGGAAGTGGGGGGGGGAGCTGTTGCACTGTGGGAAATTGTAGTCAATGTCATGAGACAAAGTATATGTGAACTGTATGGGAAGTGAATTTGCTCTGTAAACTTTCACCCAAATCTCAATTAAAAAAAATAAAAACAACAACAACAAAAAATGTTTTGTGTAGTTATTGTAAAAAAAAAAAAAAGAAATACAATGTGGATCACATATGTAATGTAAAATTTTCTAATTGCTGTATTAGCAAAAAATTGATGCAACTGGTGAAATTAATTTTAATAGTAAATTTTATTTAACCCAATATATCCAAAACATTATCATTTCCATATGTAAAAAATATTTTTAAAAGTGCTAGTAAGTATCCCCTAGTGTTATGCCTGACTTGTGCCTACAACACTAATAGCTTACAAGATACAACTGATAACATTAAGTATGATGTTGCTGTTGTTGTGTGTGGTTGAATCAATTCTGACTCATAGAGACCGCATGTGACAGAGTAGAACTGTCCCACAGGGTTTTCTAGGCTATAATCTTTATGGAAGCAGATTGCCAGGACTTTCTCCTGCAGAATTCTGGGTGAGGATCGAACTGTTGACTTTTCAGTTAGCAGTTGAGCACTTAACTATTTACCCCAACACAATAACATTTTAACAGAAAAATTTCATACTGCTTTCATTTAAAATTTTTAATTAATTTTTTTGACAGCCACATGTGACTAGTGGTTAACGTTCTGGGCTACACAGCTCTAGACCTTCCATATGTTTTAGCAGACATCTATCTAAACCTCATAGGTTCCATCATCATGTGTCAGTACTTTGGAGAGAAGTTCTAGAAACTTCTACCCATAATGATGGAGCACATCTGTAGTATTGCTAGTAGGTTTTTACTTTAAACCTTCCTGTGGTACTGTATCATTTCAGGCTGATGTTTCCCTGTGCACATAAAGTACAATATGCTACTTTGGACCTTGTAATGATCACCAACCCCAGCTGAAGGTCATTCCCAAGCAGACTGATTTGCAGTGGGTCATGTTCCTTTGACTTGTTCTTCTGGAGAATTTTCAATAGGATGAAGAAGGAAAATTCCTGTGGAAACACTTCTTGGGTGAAACACTGGCTGAAGCCTAGGAGGGAGAATATCAAAGAAGGAAGGATGATGGGGCTCCTATCTCTAAGAGAAATCCTCTCACACTTGAATAAAGCCCTGTGGTGTATCAGTGCTGGAAGAGCAAAAGAGACAGGGGATAAAAAAAAATCAGACAGAAAAATTTAAATGGATGTAAAGAAGCAAATGCAAGGACATCCATCATTACTATGAAATAGGACATGGTCAGTACCTCTATTGACCTCTCTGCTATTCCAGAATGTTTTAATAACTTGACACACCCAAAACATGTTTAGCATCACACCACCTGCTGCTTCTCATGGCTGGCATGGTTTGTCATCAAATCTGATCCTGATGTTTGACATATTGTTGGATATCCTATGAAACAGAGTCTAAAAATACACATTTTTTTTTTTCCTAAATCAGTCATAACCTTACAACTGAGGTTGGATATTAACATAAATAAAACATCATTGCATATTTTGTTTCACTTTCAAGTATTAGGTAATAATATTAAGTCCTCCATTCCACACTGGTCTCTGCTTGTATTTCGGCTGGTATTTGAACAATATATTTATAAATTAAAGCCATGCTACTTTTGATCGCATCCAAGGGATTACGCGGTTCTGGATTTGTGGTATCTTAATGTTTTCTCTCTTAAACTGAACACATTGAGTCTCCCTAAATGCCTCAGTTCCCAAGTTCCTCAGTTGAGGTTATTTTCATCACAGAGAATTTTTTGAGAGCTGTTTTTGTTATAGAGGATAAAAGGGATAAAGCTTCACAGCTGCCCCAAACCAGTGTCTCTTTCAATGGAGGTCCTGTATCCAGAACTTGATTTCTGCTTTCTGTAGCGCGGAAAACTCTGCAGTCAAGGATGGCAGGATTTAGGGAGCAGTTGAAGCTGTACGTTGGCTGGGCTTGTGCTTTGCTCTTGTGAGGCTGCAGTTATCAGGGTCTTTCAGACACACCTTGCGAAAGCCAACTGAAGCAGAAAGGGTCCTTAGAACCCAATTTGTTGTCTCTATTGTACCATTAAAGTTAACAACTGTTGAGGAGCAGCTCAGTGCTTTTTGTGTCCTGGATGGCGAGACGTCATCTGCTGACTTTGGACATGTCATCAGGAAAGACCAGTGGCTAGAAAAGGACATGCTATTTGGTAGAGTGTCAGTGAAAATGAAGGAAACCCTCGATGAGATGGATTGACACAGTAGCCACAGCAATGGATTCAAACATACCAATGATCTTGAAGATGGCAGAAGACCAGGCAATGTTTCCTTCTGTTACACAGACCTTGGACGCCATGAGTCAGAGCCAACCTGCTGGCAACTAACAACGTAGCACCCGCCCATTCATACTGATGTATGCTTTTCTGTAACATTTTTGAAAACACTTGCTGTATTTAGCTATGTGACGTATATTTACCAGAAACAAGAAAGCCTACTGCCTCATCAGTTTAAAGGGAGAAATGCACACTTCTATATTTTTAGATACTGCCAAACACCTAAGTCAAGTATAGGTATTCCCAGAGCATATGAGCATCCAACATTTTATCTGTGAAGGCTAGAGTTTACAGGGTTTTTTTTTGTTTTGTTTTGTTTTGTTTTCTAATATAATTTCAAATTGAAAAAAAAATCAGAAATGTACATTGTCTTTGACACTTAATATGGAAAGTGCCTGGTTTTCTTCTTGCTTTCACTTTATAACTGCAGTGTGCTATTTGTTTTAATTCTCTACAAAGAGTTAAACTTCTTGCAGACATTAACCTCAAATGGAAATAATTGGCCAAAGGCCTAAACTTACTCTTTATGAGAAATACAAGACTCTAAGGGATTCCAACCTTTTTAGAATCATCATGGAATTTGCTCAGGAAGCATGACATTGACAGACAGGGAACATAGGTGCCTTTTTACTATGTTTATATGGACATGGATTCTGGGTTTTACAAATAGAGAAATATTGTATAAGTCCACAGGGATGGTAGAGTGGAATGAAGGGAGGGAGGGAAAGAGGGAGGGAGGGAGGGAGGGAGGGAGATCCTTTTGTACTTTAAAACTAAATAGTACAGTCAAGTCAGAAGGAAGAGCATAAAAATAACTGTGTTATGACATTATTACTCAGTCTCTTTAGTAGTCTCTCTGTGGTATCTCAGGGAGAAAACATGATTGTTCAAAGTAGATGGAAGATATGTTTAAAATGTTTTAACTTAGAATAGCCAAAACAATCTTGAAAAAGAACAAAGTTGAAAGACCCATATCTCCTAATTTCAAAACCTACCACAGAGTTCCAGTATAATACTGGCACAGGATAGACATACAGATCATTGAACAGAACTGAGTACACAAATATACCCATATATCCGTGATCAGTTGATTCTTGACCAAAGTGCTGGACCACTGTAACCATCAAGGTGATTCTGACTCATGACGACCCCTGTATGGCACAGTAGAACAGTGCCATAGGCTTTTCTTGGCTATAATCTTCACAGAGGTAGATTGCCAGGTTTTTTTTCTGTAGTGCTCCTGGGTAGTTTGAACCATCAACCTTGAGGTTAGTAGTTGAGCACAAACCATTTGCACCAGCCAGACCCTTAAATAACTCTTGAAAGAGAGTTCACAAATAGAAAGGCCTATGGGGCAGAGAGAGTAAAATAGGCAGGTAGGCAAGAGGGATAGCACATGCTCCAGGGAAAGGAGCCCAGGACAGAACCTGCAGGAGCTGTGTTCATGAAAGGCCTTGGAGGCTTGAGGTCAAGCAAGTGGCTTATAGGTCCAGGTTGCAAGATTTGGTGTGTGGGCCATCCTAGCCTCCCTATTCCATGGAATAGCTCAGAGATGCCACTACAGAGGACAGCCAGGCTTTGGAGGTAGGGCTTTCATAGTGGTCACCAGCACCTCACAGTAGCCTGAGACTGGATAGAGAGCAAGGGTCTTGTTCCTGAGCACAAAGAGATGTTACCTCCTGACTTCCCCTTAATAACTGGGGAGAACCTTTGAGGAGCTGATGGCTAAAGCCCCATGTAGGGGCTAAGAGCCATCATAATTTGGGCCTTAATGGCTCATGCCAGTGCCAGCAAGCCTGGGAAACTTAGGATTCATTTCTAAAACAACACTATCTGTTTCATAGCACATAGGATATTTTATAATCCAAATGGGCTGATTGCCTCTTGGCTCGCATTAGTGAGATGCTATTATCTCAATAAGTGTAAATCTTGACTGTTTGCTTTGGGCAAGTCACATGGCTCCTTGGGGCCTCAGGTTGTGTACCCTGGTCTTGCTATGAGCCTATTCTGTGAGCTTATGAATGTGCAGATGACAAGAACAGATGTCAGAGCCCCAGATGATCAAAGAGCTGGCGTTGCCTCACGAAATCTGCCTGTGCCACGTAGTCCTCTGAAGCTGAAAGAAATATGCAGTAAATATTCAATACATATTTGTTCAATTGAATCAACTCAAAAGCAAACATATTCCTAACCACTCCTATGGAAGATTAAAGTTAGGATGCAGGCAGCTGTGACTAAAAGCAAGGAGGAGCAGTATTTCTTGGGATGACAATTGTCACTGTTGGTTCTCCCTAACGTTGTTTATTTCCCAATATCTTAATTAATTTGTGTAAAGAAAAACTTTCTGTCCTGTGTATCAAAACTACTTTAAAATTGTGTTTGGGGTTGGTTGTTTTATTAAAGTGATCAAGAAGGACACATCATTTCGAGCACTGTGGACAGTGATTCCAGGCGAGGGGAAACCAGAAAAGATTTGTTGACTTAGGAACATAGAGCGTCTAGAGGGGCCCACCTACTTAGGTCATGTTGTCGGAAGGGACCATTCCCTGAAGAAGGATATCATGTTTCGTAAAGTAGAGGGTCAGCGAAAAAGGGGAAGACCCTCAATGAGGTGGATTGATACAGTGGCTGCAACGATAGGCTCAAGCTTAGCAACACCTGTGGGGATGGTGCCAGACTGGATGATGTTTCTTTCTGTGGTACATAGGGTCACTGTTTGTCGAAGCTGACTCAATGGCACCTAACAGCAACAACAACAACAAAGAGGGGCCCAGGTTGTTCTTCTCTATCCTTCCCTTTGCCCGTTCTTTGAATCTCCTTTCGATTATTTTTGATTCTCAACTTTCCCCTCTACTTTTCCAGACTTCCCTTTTGGTCCCATGCCAGACTCCTTCATGTCTCCTCTCTGCCTTGAATGGCTCTCCATGTTAGCAGGTCCTTATGCTTTTGTTTTGTTTCCAACTAACAGCTTTATTGAGATAGAATTCATATACCATAAAATTCACCCTTTTAAAGCATGCAATTCAGTGGTTTTTAATGTATTCAAAGAGTTGTATATCCATCCCCACCATCTAATTCCAGAATATTTTCATCATGCCCAAGGGAAACGCCATACCCATTACCAGTCACTTCCCATTCCCCCTACCGTCAGCACTGGCAGACATTAATCTACTTTCTTTCTCTGTAGATTTTGTCTGGCCCATTTTTTTTTTTTTTTTTTTGGCCTGGGCTTTGTCTCCTGTTTACTCAAAAGCACACAACTGTTTTTCTCTTGTGGATAAAAATGAACAGAATGCATGTAGTATGATTTTTAAAAAGAGAAGCTCCTCAGAGGCCTATTTCTGACTGAGTTGAATTATTCTGAGAAGAGCGTATGTAATTGACACTGCACTGTTTGCAACATATTGTTCAAGTGGTTGACTCCATTATCCTTTAAGTTGTGTGCTTTTGTACATTCTTCACCAGCACAGCTGATTAAGACCTGTCCTGACATTATTAAAGCTATCTCTGCCAAAACCTGAGTCTGGTAAGTAAAATCTTTCTTTAAAATTTTTTGTTTTTCTTCTCCAAAGAGTCATCTAAAAGTTGCTACTGTGTGAGGCTCTTTAGCCATTTATACTGTGTGGTTTTTAACAAGCATGTCTTCCAGGCCAACTCTGACTAAAAGAGGTTATCACCTATCACTCAATAGGCACAAAATTCCAGCAAGCTCCTGACATTGTCTAAGAAATTACCTGCTGCCTGAGGATTATAATTGACAAGGGTAGCACATTTTGCCATATGGTTTGTGCTATCTCTGTCCCCAAATATGCAACTCGTATAGTGTGACAAATTGTTTGTGGGACAACATACATTACAGTCCAGACAGTTAGACAAAATACTCCATTGGGTTTGAAACTGCCATCTAGGCCCCTGAATGGGAAACACGCACAATCACACCTGGCAGACAATGTTGCTGTGTGTGTTTTCCTCCCTCTTTTTTTTGTTCCCAAGAAAGAAAATTAAATGCAACATGAATTTAATGTTGAGAAGGACCCACGTCAAAGTTCCCACATAAACTTAATTTGGTCAATGATAATGTATGTGGCCTAACTATCGATAGCTTGAGTGGTGTGGCTGTTTAAGCTGTTGGTTATTTGAAGTTGAGACCTTTATGTTTTCTGTTGCCAGAATGATGTAGCACACATGGCTGACATCACAACAGATTGAGTCTCAACCGTTATCTGTGGTTGGAGGCCTTATCTTTTTGAGGTCAATATAGACTAGCAAAGAATCCCTGCCACAGTTAAATTCTGATGTGTTCCTGCTGTTGGTATTTAATATTTATGGCACTTAAAGGCATGCATTTTTCCATAGGTGGAAGAGGAGACTACTGGGTGTGGAATGGGGATGGGCACATCATTTTTGGAATCTTTTCTGAGATAGAAAAAGGTCTTAAAATTATTAAATTTCAAAAACCTCACTTTCCAAGAGTTGGTTTTTCCTGATGATATAGCAAGATGAGAATGTTGTACTGTTTTTAGGAAAATTTGTGGTGCTTGTGTGTATTGGGTATTAATACGTATTTTATACATTGAAAACATAGGTGCCTTCTGTATTTTAAGCTATGAATAAAGGTCCACAATTTTTACCAGCTATTTGAATTTATAGTACATATATACAAATATAGGAGTCCTGGTGGCACAGTGGTTAAGCCCTCCACTGCTAACTGAAAGATCAGCAGTTCGAACCCACCAGCTACTCCACAGGAGAAAGATGTGGCAGTCTGCTTCTGTAAAGATTTACAGCCTTGGAACCCTGTGGGGCAGTTTTACTTTGTTCCATAGGGTCACTGTGAGTCAGAATTGTCTCAACAGCAGTGAGTTATTTAAAAATATATATTACAAAGGCTATATACAATTTTGCTAATTTTCTTGTTGATCTCACTGGAAGTACTGTTAAGTTTCTATAGAAATGACTTATTGGTGGTTGTGACAATGGATATAACAGGTTAGAATTTAGCAGTTGTGCAAACCAAAAACCTGTTTTCTTGACACATATTTTGTAGGAGTTTTCTTTGTCAGCTTTGGATCAAATGTGACCTTTGCAGTCTTTGCAGTCCATTGTCTCAGCCCAGTTCCATCAAAACACCAATATATACAATGGAATACTATTCCCCAGCCATAAAGAGAAATGAAGTCCTGATTCATGCTGCAACATGGATAAACCTTGAAAATATGCAGAGTGAAATATGTCAGTCACGAAAGGATGTATAGAAATAGGAGCTTATTAGTGGTTGCCTGGTGTGGCAAGGAGGGGAAAAGGGTGAGTCTTAGCTTAGAGGGCACTGAGTTTTTGTTAATGGTGGTAGAATAATTTGGAAAAGCATACTGGTAATGGTGGCACAACATGATGAACATTATCAATGTCACTTCATTGTACATGTAGAAACGGGCAAATATATATATGTGTGTGTGTGTGTATATATATATATATATATATATATATATGTATATATATATATACCACAATTAAAGAAAGTAAAAACAAAACGACATACATCAGATAATACGAAGTTCCTGCTCAAAATTTTCAACTATGTCCCTTGTCTCTTGGAATAAATTCTAAGTTCCTTCCCTGAGTCCTCTCTCTTCAACCTTATTTGATAATCTCACATTTACCTTTTACCAAATCTGCTATCCTGGTTCCTTTCAGTTCTAAGAAGAACTGGTTGGTTTCCCACTCTCTCATCATAGTGAGGACCCTCTGTTAGAAGATTCTTGTTTGATAGTGTTCCTCATAAAATGTCAGATGTATTCTGACCACCACAGGGTCCAATAAGACTCACCTTCCTTGAGGAGGATAAAGTGATTTGCAGGATCTGTTGTTCTTCTCCCACAAGACTTTGCAAAATAGAACATTTCCCAAGGATTCTAGCACTTTTCCCATTCTCTGTGATTTCCAGTGTCCTCAGCACTATGGAATATAACTTGGATATGGAGGTTTGAAATTCTTTATTACTCCTAGATTTTTTCATTATTCCCTAATTTATTGTGGGCTTCATTTTTGTCTTTTTGTCACCTCTTTCACTGCATATTTATTTATTCATTTATTCCCACAGTACTCTCACAAGACCCCTGGTTTATAGATTTGAAAATTGGGTCTCTGCCCATAAAATGACTTACCCAGGTCACAGAGCTAATGATTTTATTTAGTTTAACAAAATAACACTTACCTGCCAAGTGTTCTTGTAGCTCTCTACCTATAATAACTCATTGAATCCTCAGCACAACCCCATGAGTTAAACAGTACTTGTACCTCAATTTCACAGATGAGGAAACTGAGGCACAGAAGGTTTGTTGTTGTTGTTGTTGTTATATGCCGTCGAGTCAAACCCGACTCATAGTGGATGTCTTTTACTGCATATTTAAAATTTAGAATCTTTTCTCCTCGCTCCAGATGATAGAATTTGAGTCTTTTTTAAATCTGGGCTTTTTGTCACCTGCTAATGTTACTCCTCGGAAGGAAAGTTGGACAATCTACTTCCGTAGTGATACTGCCTCAGAAACCCAAGGAGGGTCGCTATGAGTCGGGGCTGACTCAACGGCGCATAACAACAACAACAAGGTTACACCATTTTGTTGGTCCTGACATTCCTTGTACCCCCCTCTTCCTTCTTTTATCTTTTGTTGTCTTCTCTCTCTGTTCTTCCTTCCTTTCCTTCCTCTCTTCCTTCCCCCCTGCCTTGTTCTATCTCTGAACTGAACCTATCAAGGAACACCTTTTTAACCTCACTTGTTTTTTTGAGTTCCTGCCAGTTGAGGTTTCAGCCTTCCTGAAAGCTTTACACTGTGCACTTTTGAATTGGTTCTTGGGTATGTGTTCCTCATTATCTCTGTGAACATGTCTTTTAAAAAACATGAGTTCTTATTTTCTATTTGGCCACACTGGTTTATGGTTTACTTATCCTTTTCTTCTCATTGGGATTATTCATTATAATATTGCTTTAGAATTTAGAATTTGGCAATCTGTTTCCATAAAGATTTACAGTCTTGGAAATCCAGTGGGGGTCACTATGAGTCAGAATCAACTTGCTGGCAGTGAGTTTTTTTTTTTTTTTTGGTTTAAAATTTATGTAGTGCTGCCTTTCCTTGCTTTTATGGATACCCAAAAGAAAGATGTAGTCATTTTCTCCCAAGATACCTGGGATTTCTGTTCAGAAGCTAGTCCATTCTCACAGGTTAAAATTATATCCACAATAGCAATTTCTCCTTTTGTGAGAGATGAAATTGTTAGGTAGGAATGTTTAAAAATTTTATAAGCTACTGTGGCAAAATATCACTTCCGACAGACATAGAGACAGTTCAAGTCTCCATCCCTGTTATTGTTTGTTTGTAGTTGTGTAGCTTGCCTTCAGAAAGCCTCATCCGTGCTTGGGCCATCCATGGGAGACCTTCACCTTAGAATGACTCTGGTTTTATTTTGCTTTAATTATAGCTCACATCACCCTGCTGCAACACTGAGACAAGTACAGCAGCATGTCATCTTCATACCACTCTTCTCATGGAAACCCACTTCTTTCTGTTTCTTTTGACCCTACTACCACCAGTTGCCTTGGTTTGACCCTAAGTCACAGCAACCCCATTTGTGTCAGGGTAGAACTGTGCTCCTTAGGGTTTTCAATGGCTGGTTTTTTGAAGGTAGATTACTAGGCCTTTCTTCTAAGGAGCCTCAAATGGACTAGAACCTCCAACCTTTCTGTTACCAGGCAAGCATATTAACCAGTTGTACCATCTGAGGATTCCTTGAAACCACTACTTCCTTTTCTTGCTGCATTTCAGGCAGGCATTCCATCTCATCTGGTAAGAATGGACTTATTTCTTATATTAACATTCTAAGTTCTCTTTCCTTGCATCTTATCTTCTGTGAATGAGGGTCAGAAATGTGATAAGGTTTTTTTTTTTCTGGTAAGTTTCCTTTTTAGTTTCACCAAAAAACTATGTACAACCCACATTGGTCCAGCAATTTCTACGTATTGTTCATTTTTTCTAACCTTGATTTTTATTCTCTCTTACCCCTTGATTAGATTTTTCTCTCTGATTTCTTCGAGCTCCATTCTTCTTAGTTAAAAATTCTTCTTTTTTTTTTTTCTGCTAATAATCTTGTGTGTAGAAAGGCATTCCTCTAGGACTTTGCCTGTTCCTCTGCTAACTAATAACTGAAGTTATTGGAGACCACTCCAGGAACAAATGTAGAATACACTCTGCACAAACTAGCAAGGGAAATAAGACTTACTTACAATAATGAGACTTATTATGATAGTAAGACTTAAATCACATTTAGAGACCCCCAAATTTAGCTAACAATATACTTTTGATCAAGAATCATATGAGAAGAACTGAAACAGGAGTATGACTTGTAGAAATGGCCCCATGCAGATAGCAATGTGGCCCTCTGTGGTATAAAAAGAAGCTTATCCATTGTCCTTGGAGTTGGGGAAGTGCAATTGGAGGGAGAGTGAGGCCTTTGGAGAGGGGTGAGGCCTGTAGGGGTTGGCCTCCCCTGCCCTCCTCTCCAGCAGAGAAACTAGCCTTCTCTGGCTCCCGTAGGGCTCAGAGGGAAGTGTCTCCCTATTCTGCTCCAATAGTGCCTCCTGTCTCCTTGCTAGGATTGTATCCCACCTCTAACACAAGCCATTTTCCACCTGCCTGCCTTGGTGACTTTCCCCTGTCTTGCTTTCTTAGTGTGTAACACTAACAGAAACAACTGAAATAAGTAGCTTTAAAGAAGAGAAATAGATTTCCTCACAGTTTAGGAGGCTGTAAGTCCAAATTCAGGGCACTGGCTCTAGGGAAAAGCTCTCTCTCTCTGTGTGGGCTCTCAGGGAAGATCTTTGTCTCTTCTAGCATTTCTCAATTCCTTGGTGGCCTTCTCGTGTCATAGCATTTCTCTTCCCCCATTGGTGCATCTTGTTTCTGTGTCTATGGTGCTCCTTATAACTCTGAAGTGATTAGGTTTAGGACAAACCACATACACTGATATGGCCTTACTAACATAACAAAGAAAGCTTCCCAATGGGATTATATCTAGTGTTTTGGTTGCCTAGTGCCACTCAGATAGGAATATACCACAAATGGGATGGCTTTAACAAACGAGTTTATTCTCTTACAATTTTGGAGGCTTTAAGTCTGAGTTCAAAGTGCCAGGCTCTAGGGATTGGGTGAAAGCCCTTCAACCTTGGGCTTCACCTCTGCCTCCTGCTCCAGGCCCACTGAAGCTGGAGGCTTTTCTTCACTCAGACGGCTGCTGGCTGCTGAGGCTGACAAGCCTAAGGTTGACAAGTAAAAAGGCACAGTCCCAGTGTTACCAAAAAACATGCCAGGCCACTAATTCAAGTCCAGATGAAGTCCCAAGATGAGCAGGGCATGGCAGGCTGTTGAACAATGACTTGGCTACATGAAGGGTTCAAGCGTGCCAAAAGGCTAGAGACCATTCCCAAAGCTGTTTATTATATATGGGAAGCAGCCCACATCCCTAAAGCAGTTACTCAGCTGCTCCTATAGATTCTACCATGGAGTTAATTACCAATCTCACCATGGGAAATAACTATATCCAGCTGCCTAGCCACTCAACCAAGCCCATCCAAGTTGACACACAAACTTAACTACCACACACAGGAATAGGGATTAGGATTCCAACACATATTTTGGGGGACATAATTCAATCCCTAATATCTAATAGGACCAAGAAGCTGGTCATTTCACCTCCAAATTGCTCAGGCCCATGGCCTCCACTCCATCAATTCCAGTCCCTGTCCCCTTTGTGCCCCCAGCAGTTCTTTCTTCCCTCCATGCAGCATCTAGGCCTTGACTCAGCCCTGTACCTAATGATGCCATCTGGGAGGCAGCATGTTTCTATGGGCTTGTTTTGGTTACTTTGTGCCACTCGAACAGAAATGTGGATGATATCTTTAACAAACAGGAGCTTATTCTCTTACAGTTTTAACCTTAACTACTTACTTACTTTTAACCTTAACTACTACAGGACTGCAATTTAAATCTTACTGAAAGGTTGATTTGTAGGCAGTGTGGTGTATGCAGACAAAACTGGACATAGGCTGACATGGGTTGTAATCCAAATGTTGCCAATTTCCAACCAGTCAAATTATTGAAACATTCTAAGTCTCAAGGTCTGTATGTGAAAAATATGGAATAATAGTCCTAACTATACACACATATGTACACACACACACATGTAGTTCCTGGCATGTAAAATATACTCTAACAATTTATAAATGTTTCATCATCTGTAAAATAGATAAAATAATATCTACTAGAGTAATTTTGAGGGAAGATAAATGAGATGAGTACAGGAAATAGTCCATATTCATAATTAATAGCTACTGTAATCCTACTGGGAGCTCTGGTAGCATAGTGCCTAAGGCACTTGACTGCTAACCAGAAGGCTGGCGGTTCAAATCCACCAGCCACTCCTCGGAAGGAAGACAGGGCAATCTACTTCCGTAGTGATACTGCCTCGGAAACCCAAGGAGGGGTCGCTATGAGTCGGGTCCGACTCGAGGGCACATAACAACAACAACAAAAGTAATCCTACTGGGAGCTCTGGTGGCATAGTGCCTAAGGCAAGTGACTGCTAACCAGAAGGCTGGCACTTCAAATCCACCAGCCACTCCTTGGAAGGAAGGTTGAGCAATCTACTTCTGTAGTGATACTACCTCAGAAACCCAAGGAGGGGTTGCTATGAGTTGGAGCTGACTCCATGGCAGTGAGTTTGTTTTGTTTTGTTTGTAATCCGACTGGTTAGGATCATTAACTTTGGAGTCAAACTAAATTTGAGAGCTTGTTTGACTACTAGAAAGCTGTGTGATCCTGGACAAGATACTTAACTTTTTTAAGCCTTATTTTCCTTAACTATAGAATCAGACCCAATTATAGAATGCACCCTGTAGAGCTCCCTTGATTGAAAAAGATGATCCACACAAAACATCCAGCCCAGTGCTTGGCACTTAGCAAGGGCTTCCTAAGTTATTGTTATGCTTAGTTTTCCTAGTTCTATTGATTGTCTGTCAGTTTGTTGTGCTCTGGTGGTTGCATGTTGCTGTGATGCTGGAAGCTATGCCACTGATATTTCCAATATTGCCAGGATCAGCCATGTGGACAGGTTCAACAGAGCTTCCAGACGAAGACAGACTAGGAAGAAGGAAGTGGCAGTGTACTTCTGAAAAAATTGGCCACTGAAAACCATATGAATAACAGTGGAATATTATCTGATATAGTGCCAGAAGAGGAGCCCCTCAGGTTGGAAGGCACACAGAATATGATGGGGGAAGAGCTGTTTCTTCAAAGTAGAGTCAACCTTAATGATGTGGATGGAATAAAATCTTCAGGGCCTTCGTTTCCTGATGTGATGACTGAAAAAGAGAAAACACTGCTTCAAATAACCATTAGTAATCAAAAGGAATGTCTGAAATATGAACCTAGGAAAATTAGAAGTTGTCAAAAATGAAATGAAACACCTGAAAATAACATCTTAGGTATTAGTGAGCTGAAATGGACTGGTATTTGCCATTTTTAATCAGACAATCATATGGTCTACTATTCTAGAAATGACAAAGAGGAATGGTGTTGCATTCATAGTCAAAAAGAACACTGCAAGATTTATGCTGAAGTACAATGCTAGGATAATATCCATATGCCTACAAGGAAGATCAGTTAATACAATTATTATTCAAAATTATGCACCAACAACTAAAGCTGAAGAGGAAGAAATTGAAGATTTTTACCAACTTTTGAAGTCTGAAATTGACCAAGCATGCTATCAAGATGTACTGATAATTACTGGTGATTGTTATACAAAAGTTGGAAACAAAGAAAAAGGATCAATAGTTGGAAAATATGGCCTTGGTGATAGAAAAGATGCTGGAGATCACATGATAGAATTTTGTAAGACCTAAGACTTACTCATTGTAAATACCTTTTTTTCTACAACATAAAGGGCAACTATACATGTGGACCTCACCAGATGGAATAAGGAATCAAATTGACTACGTCTGTGGAAGGAGGTGATGGAGATATATAATCAGTCAGAGCAAAGACACGGGACAACTATGGAACAGACAGCATCAATTGCTCATATGCAATTTAAGTGGAAGCTGAAGAAAATTAAAACAAGTCTATGTGAGCCAACATATGACCAATTATATCCCACCTGAATTTAGAGGCCACCTCAAGGTTAGATTTGAGGCAATGAACACGAATGCCCAAAGACCAGATAAGTTGTGGGATGGATGACATCAGAACATCATACATGAAGAAAACAAAAGGTCATTAGAAAGAAAGGCCAAAATACATGTCAGAAGAGACTCTGGAACTTTCTCTTGAACGTAGAATAGCTTAAGCAAATGGAAGAAATGATGAAGTAAAAGAGCAGAACCAAAGATTGTAAAAGGCAGCTTGAGAAGACAAAGTAAAGTATTATAACAGAATGTGCAAAGAGCTAGAATTTTAATTAGAAAACCAAAAGGGAAGAACACACTCAGCACTTCTCAAGCTGAAAGAACTGAAGAAAAAAATTCAAACCTTGAGCTGCAATACTGAAGGATTCTGTGGGCACAACATTGCTTGCTGAAAGTGAAGAACACTTGAAGCCCATACTGATGAAGATCAAAGACTACAGCCTTCAGTATGGATTACACTTCAACATACAGAAAACAAAAATTCTTACAACTGGACCAATACACAATATCATGATAAATGGAGAAAAGTTTGAAGTTGTTAGGGATTTCATTTTCCATGGATTCACCATCAACACCTATGGAAGCAGCAGTCACGGAATCAAACGACATATTACATTGGGCAAATCTGCTGCAAAAGACCTCTTTAAAGTGTTAAAGAGCAAAGATGTCACTTTGAAGACTAAGATGTGCCTGACCCAAGCTATGGTATTATCAATTGCATCATATGCATGTGAAAGCGGGGCAATGAATAAGGAAGACTGAAGAAGAATTGATACCTTTGAATTATACTGTTGGCAAAGAATATTGACCATACTATGGGCTGCCAGAAAAATGAACAAATTTCTTTTGGAAGAAGTACAGCTGGAATGCTGCTTAGAAGTGAAGATGACGAGACTTTGCCTCTCATATTTTGGTAATGCTATTATGAGGCCCAGTCCCTGGAGAAAGGCATCATGCTTGGTAGAGAGTCAATGAAAAATAGTAAGACCCTCAGTGAGATGGACTGACAAAGTACCTGCAACAATGAACCCAAACATAGCAGTAATTGTGAGGACAGTGCAGGACTGGACAGTGTTTCTTTCTGTTGTACATATAGGGTCACTATGAGTCAGAACTGACTCGGTGGCACCTAACAACACAACAACATTGATCATTTTGTTCTCTCTGCTTCTTTCCTGTAGCTCTGGGTCAGAATAGATTGGTGGGACACTGAGGAAGTCAATGAGCAGAAGACACCAGAAGGCCTGAGAAAGATTCAAGCCCCAGTAGAAGGAGAATGGAAGGTAGGAGCAGCTGTAGAGGACAAAGTCAGAGAGGAGAGGATGTGAGTTTAGTCAAGATGAGCACCTGGTACTCGGTTTCTTCTATGCTTGTGCCTTTTCCATCACTTTTATGGGCTGGTGTGTAGACATTTGCTGAAAGGCTATTCCACCTGGATCTCATTGCAATCGTGCAGGCTTTCCCTTTACTGAACGTTTCTCTATCCCAGTAACTATATAAATGTTCCATTTGTGATGTAATTGTTCTGCTTCAGATTTTCTTTCCTAAACTAAAAACTAGAGTTATCCAAAACATTCGAGACAATGGCTTGGATGTAACCCTTTGTATGATGAACTTTTTATTTCCTAAGGTTTACATTTCTTTTTCCTATTTAGTCATCTACTCTCTGGCTTTAAGTGGAGGTTCCAAAGGTCCTGGAGTTGCATTGTGAAGAGGATGGAAAAAGGCACAGAATTAACTTTTGTTTTAAAATTTCTACTTCCTAGAAAGGACAGGGAAGCATAAGCTAAACAGAGTCAGCTTCTACTTGTTTTAAATAGAGTTGTAATCCTATTCTTTTTGCTTAATATTTCTACAGAAAACAACTAGGTTTTGTCAAAATTACTTTTACAAAGGAAATACTCTGTCACGTTAGTGGCTCATCTTAGTGACTTTTTCTTAAAGCCAACGAAACTCCCTACTAAATTCTTGGCTCCACCAAGTAACCTTATGTAGGGGGAGAAAGGAGGAACTGAGAACAGGGCAGAATTTAGCTTTGACATTTCAAAACATAGAAAGTGGACCATATCTTGTTCAACAAGGAGGTGAGGTAGAACACCAAATTGCTTAGCTGTGGTGAAGTGAAAGGAGGACTGGTTTCTAAGTCAAAGACTTGCATTCAGCCTTATTTCTCTTATTCATTTATTCTTGACATGAAAACAGGAAGATAACACCTAAGTAGCAAGACTGATTGAGCCTTGCCAGAAATTAGATTTGAGTGTAAGTGACCTCATCTTTAAGGCATTTGTTAGAATGCAATAATATATACGAGGATTTTCCTTCTTAGACTAGAGGAGAAGGGGGAGTTTCTGAGTGTCCTTGAAGATGGGAGGCCAAGGTGTGATTAGAGGACAATGAAAGGGTGGTTTGGCATCTCTGTCCTGTTCCCTCATCCCTGGTACTGGGCATACGTGACCCTGTTCCTGACCTCCACCCCCCTGGGTTTTGGAGTGGAGCACAGCCTTGGGGCCCAGTTGACAAGGTCCTGCCTATGCATCAGACATTCTTCTGTTTAGGATTTAAAATTGAATTATGCCTGTCTCCCCTTGAGGAGTTCACAGGCCAAAGAGAGACTTTTTTTTCCAATCCCCACATTCTGAGGCTTGCTCCAGATAAGACGTGACACTAGAAAAAACCACTCAGCCAAAAATCTCTGGCACCCTAAGGGCCCAAGGCAAACACCAGCTGCAATGTGCTGCTTTCAAATGGCTGTGAGCCATGGTTATATGGCTGTGAGAAAAGGAGAGCACATTAGTGTGTAGACTTGTTCTTGAGCCAGTCTGAGACTGTCTCTAGGACATCCAGACCTAACTAGGGGAGACTTTGGGTGATTAAGACCCAGCGTGGGGGTTGTCAGTGGCTACTGGGGGTTTGTAGTCATGCAGATGGTACTTCATTTTAGTGGATTTCACAAGTTGGTGAAGTCTGGCAACATTTGGATACTTGTACCTTATAGGGTTTCAGTGCAGATGAAAAGAAGGGCCTTGTGAAAGCACTGTGTAAATTGTAAAGTGCCACGGAGAAGTGAGAGATTGCTGTCATCAGTAGGACTCTCAGGAGTCTGGGATAGGTCCCTATTAGGATATCACTTGTAGCTCTCCCACAGCCAGACTAGGTATTGACAGAAGGTCAACCAATATGGAGAAATGCCTTCTGAGGTAACCCATGGAATGTTACTGAGCACCTGCTATGTCCCAAGCCTTCTTCTGTTTATGATTCAAAGATGAAACTTTGGTCCCTTTCTTGAGGAGTTCACAGTCCAAAGTGCATCTCTCTTCTCAGACCTCACATTCTAAGGCCTGCTTTAGAGTAGATGTGACATCAGAAAAAACCACCCAGCCTCCCAGGAGACTCCAGCCTTTCAGGGCCCAGGTTGCAGTGAGATCACCAAGTCTGAGTGGCAGAGTTGGGAGGAGCACTGTTTGCCCACTGACATTTTTTTTTTATTGTGGTAAATATATATGTAACAAGGAGCTCTGGTAATGCAGTGGGTAAGGCATTTGGCTCCTAATCAGAAGGTCGGTGGTTCAAATCCACCAGCTGCTCCACTGGAGGAAGATGAGGCGATCTACTTCCATAAAGCTTTATAGCCTTGGAAATCCAATGGAGGTCACTATGACTTGGAATCAAGTCAATGGCAATGAGTTTGCTTGTTTATTTGTGTTTTTTTTGGTATATTTGTAACAAATTGTTTGCCTTTTCAACATTTTTCACATGTACAATTTACCTTGTGTTTTTTTGTTTTAAATTTTTATTGTGATTTGGGAGCTCTGGTGGTGTAGTTCCTAAGGCATTTGACTGCTGCCCAGAGGCTGGCAGTTCAAACCCACCAGCCACTCCTTGGAAGGAAGGTTGGGCAATCTATTTCCATAATGATATCGCCTCAGAAACCCAAGGAGGGGTCACTATGAGTTGGATCTGACT
>NW_006921641.1:2728947-2737889 GCF_000298275.1 Orycteropus afer afer | reverse complement strand
TGACTACAATTTACCGCAATGCAACAGCTCCCCTTCCACTTCCTCCCGATAGTTACCTCTTCCCTGTGTCCATCCCTCCATGCACTCCTGCCCCCTGAACTGTCTCCCTGTGCATAAACAGCCCTTCTTTCTCCCATGATTGATCTCTCCAAGCAGTGTATCTACCTCAGGTACATGTTCAACTCATATGCTTGTCTTTTATTTGGCTGGAAGCCACAGGTGTGGGTTCAATTCCAGACCTGAAGGGCAGCTAGGGACCATAGTCTCAATCCCACTGACTTTTAAGCACAAGTTGTAGCTCAGTTTCAATCAGCAGAAGACAAGTGGCACTGCAGCTGAGTTTAGTCACTGAAGGGCTGACTACATGATTTTAATACATAATTTGTCTTCTCTGCTTCAGTGGTATCAAGTGTACAGCAAACATTTCTTGAGTAGTTCTTAGAAGGCAGTACACAGGAGTGATTTGTCATTCTTCCAGGTTCCTCACACACAGGTTGGACATGCTAACAGTCCCTAACAGAGCCAGCAGCAATAAGGTAATAAATGGATTGTTACACTAAAGCAGAGGCATCACATATTAACTGGACAATAATACTATAGAAGTTTGTCATTTGTAAATAGGGAGGACAACTCTAACATTCTATTAGATAGGATGGCTCTGTGTTCACCATGATCACTACTATGCAGATGACTGTGGGAAATATAGAGGAAGGCATTTAATTAAATTCTGAAGACACACTGAGCGTGTAATATGTGTTAGGCAAGCATGGATGGACCTAGAGATAAATGTTTACTCACCCCTGGTCCTTGTAGAAGAGATACAGCTTTGTGCATAACCAAAACCAAACTCACTACCATGGAATCAATTCCGACTCATAACGACTCCCATTGGATTTCTGAGGCTGTAAATCTTTATGGAAGGAGATTGCCCCATCTTCATTCCTCAGAGCAGCTGTTGGATTTGAACCACTGACCTTGTTAGCAGCTGTTTCGGTTACCTCTAGTGCTGGCTCTGACAGGAATACCACAAGTGAATAGCTTTAATAAACAGGAGTTTATTTTCTACAATACAGGAGGCTTGAAGTCCGAGTTCAAAGTGCCAGCTCTAGGGGCTGGGTGAATGCCCCTCAACCTTGGGCTTCAGTTCTGCCTCTTGCTCCAGGGCCACTGGTGCTGAAGGTGTCTCTTAACTCAGGCAGCTGCTGGCTGCTGAGGCTGCAAACCCAAGGTCAACAAGTACAATGGCACAGTCCCCAAATCTTCAAACCACATGGCAGGCCACTAATTCAAGTCCATGAACAGTTTCAAGATCAGCAGACAACATGGCAGGCTGCTGAACAATGACTCAACTACATGCACGATTCAAGCGTGCCAAAAGCTAGAGACCTGCCTCAAAGCTGCTTCTTAATTACTGGAAGCAGACCCCATCCCTAAGGCAGTTACTCAGCTGCTCCAGTAGATTCCATCATGGAGTTGATTACCATTCTCACCATTGGGAATAACTACATCCAGCTGCCCAGCCACTCAAAACCAGGGTCAGCCAAGTTGACACATAATCTTAACTACCACAACAGCCCAATGTCTTAGCCACTATGCCACCACTGCCATGCATAATTATCTCTAATTCTGAGAAGTATCATTTTGAATAGGATTTGTGTGGGCAGTGGTGGTGATGGGAGTAGCTTGCTGGCTGTCTTCCAGGGGGTACTACCATGATTGGCAGACCAGCCCTCAGACTTTGTAATTTCACATGGAAATGACAACAGACTTCATGATAGACTGACAGATGCCCTGATCACAGACTGCTTTATAAGCTAGACACCAGCATTTGGTATTGGGTAGCCCTTTCAGGGACTGGAATTATTTCTAGGGGCCACCCTTTCTACATACTGAGGCACATACTCACCCAAGTGTGGCTAGTTCTCACAAGACTTCCTGACCTTGGATCTCAGGTTAGTTCAGGTAAAGATGAGACCAGAGGAGGGAATAAGCCTTGTTCCTCCTGGACAACACTTGTCGAGTGCCTGGAACTCACATCCCCAGTCACCATCTTCCTCGTAGGGAAGAGGTAACTACAGGGAGGAAGTGAGAAGAGAGCTGTTACATGGTGGGGAATTGCAGTCACTGTCATGAAACAAAATGTGTGTGAACTGCTGTATGGAAAATTACTATGCTCTGTAAGCTTTCACCTAAATCACAATAATAATAATAATAATAATAAATCTATCCTGAAGTACAATGCTGTCAGTGATAGGATAATACCCATAGGCCTACAAGGAAGACCAGTTAATATGAGTATTAGTCAAATTTACACACCAACTACTAAAGCCAAAGAGGAAGAAATGAAGATTTTTACCAACTTCTGTAGTCTGAAATTGATCAAACATGCAATTAAGATCCATTGATAATTCCTGGTGATTAGAATGCAAAAGTTGGAAACAAAGAAGGATTAATAGTTGGAAAATATGACCTTGGTGATAGAAAGGATGCTGGAGATCACATAATTCACATAATAGAATTTTGCAAGACCTATGACTCATTCATTACAAATACTTTTTCCAACAACCTAAATGGCACCTATACATGTGGACCTCACCAGATGGAATACACATGAATCAAATTGATTACATCTGTGAAAAGAGATGTTGGAGAAGCTCAATATCATCAGGCAGAAAACGGGCAGGAGCTTATTGTGGAACAGACCTTCAGTTGCTTATATGCAAGTTCAAGTTGAATCTGAAGAAAATTAAATCTATGAGAGCCAAATGTGAACTTGAGTATATCCCACCTAATTTAAAGATCATCTAAAGATTAGATTTGATACACTGAGCACCAATGACCAAAGACTAGATGAATAGTGTAATGATATCAAGGACATCATACATGAAGAAAGGAAAAGGTCATTATACATGCAAAGAAGAAAGAAATGATAAAAATGGATGTCAGACAAGACTCTGAAACTTGCTATTGAATAGAAAGTAGCTAAAGTGAATGGAAGAAATGATGAAGTAAAAGAGTGGAACAGAAGATTTCAAAGGATAGTTGGAGAAGAAAAAAAAGTAAAAAGTAGTATAATAAATATCTGAATATATAAATATATTTATATATAATAAATGGAGAAAAGATTGACGTCAAAAACTTCACATTACTTGGTTCTACAATCAACACCAATGGAAGCAGAGTCAAGACATCAGATGACATATTGCATTGGGCAAATCTGCTACAAACGACCTCTTTCAAGTGCTGAAGAATAAAGATGTCTCCTTGAAGACTAAGGTATGACTGATCCAAGCCATGCTGTTTTCAATCACCTCTTATGCATGTGAGAGCTGGAAAATGAATTAGGAAGACCGAAGAAGAGTTGATGCTTTTGAGTTATGGTATTGACAAAGAATACTGAAAGTGCCATGGACTGCTAAAAGAACTAACAAATCTGTCCTGGAAGAAGTGCAGCCAGAATGCTCCTTGGAAGCAAGAATGGCCAGACTTCATCTCACCTACTTTGGTCATGATGTCAGAAGGGACCATTCCCTGGAGAAGGATACCATGCTTGGGAAAGTGGAGGGTCAACAAAAGAGGGGAAGGCCTTTAACAAGATGGATTGACACAGTGGCTGCAACAGTGGGCTCAGGTATAGCAAGGATCGTGAGGCTGGCACAGGACTGGGCAGTGTTTTATTCTGTTGTACACAGGGTTGCTATGAGTCAGAGACAACTCAATGGCACCTAACATAATAAAATATTAAAACATTTGGAGTTAGAAAAGTGAAAGTAAAGAACATGCTTGGCATTTCTCAAGTTGAAAAAATCAAAACCCCAAATTGTAGTATTGAAGGAGCCTAAGGAGCTCTGGTAGTATAGTGCCTAAGGCATTTGACTGCTAACCAGAAGGGTAGTTCAAACCCACCAGACACTCCTTGGAAGGAAGACTGGGCAATCTTCTTCCATAGAGATACTGCCTCAGAAACCCAAGAAGGGGTCTCTATGAGTTGGAATCAACTTGAGGGCAGTGAGTAATGGGCAAAACACAGAACAAAGCAGGAAGCATCACAGGATTATGTCAGGAATAGGCAGTCACTGTACCAAAACAACTGGTTGACATTCAGTCCTTTCAGGAGGTAGCATATGATAAAGAACTGATGGTATTGATGAAAGAAGTCCAAGCTGCACTTTGGTGAAAAATAAGTCTTCAGGAAGGGGTGGAATACCCATTGAGATGTTTCAATGAATTAAAGAATGCAACACTGGAAGTGTTTGTTCATTTCTACCAAGGCATTTGGAAGACAGCTACATGGCCAACCCATTCACTGAAAATAATTTAAAAATGGTTGTAGCAGTATATCCACAGGGAACTGCCAGAAATCGAAGCCTGGTTCAGAAGCAGATGTGAAATGAGAGACTGGTGTCAGGTGGATCTTGACTGAAAGCAAAGACTACTGGAAAGATATTTACTGTGTTTTATTGACTATGCAAAGGATTTGACCATGTGGATCATAACATATTATGGATAGCATTGCAAAGAATGAGAATTCCAGAACACTTGATTATGTTCATGAGGAACTTGTGCATAGACCAAGACACAGTCATTTGAAAAGAACATGGGGATACTGTATGGTTTTAAATCAGAAAGGGTGTACATCAGGGCTGTATCCTTTCACCATACTTTTCATTCCATATACTGAGCAAATAATTTGAAAAGCTGGACTATGTGAAGAAGAATGCAGCATCAGGATTGGAGGAAGACTCACTAACAGCCTGTGATATGCAGATGACACAACCTTGCTTGCTGAAAACGAAGACGACTTTAAGCATTTGCTGGTGAAGATCAAAGACTACAGCCTTAGGTATGGATTACACCTTAACATAAAGAAAACAAAAATTCCTACAACTGGACCAAAAAGCAATATGATAAACGGAGAAAAAAATGAAGTTGTCAAGGATTTCATTTTACTTGGATCTACAATCACCACCCCTGGAGGCAGCAGTAAAAAGATCAAATGATGCATTGCATTGGGCAATCTGCTGCAAAAGACCTCTTTGAAGTGTTTTAAGAGCAAAGATGTCACTTTGAAGACTCAAGTGTGCCTAACTCAAGCCATGGTATTTTCAGTTGATTCATATACATGCAAAAACTGGACACATGAATAAGGAAGACCACAAATGAATTGATGCATTTGAATTGCGGTGCTGGCAAAGAATATTGAATACACTGTGAACTGCCAGAAGAACAAATAATTCTGTCTGGGAATGCTCCTTATAAGTGAGGATGGTGAGTCTTCATCTCTCATACTTTGGTCATGTTATTAGGAGGGACCAGTTGCTGGAGAAGGACATTATGCTTGATAAAGAAGAGGGTCAGCAAAAGAGAGGAAGACCCTCAATGAAATGGATTGAAAGAGTGGCTGCAAAAGTGGGCTCAAACATAGCATTGATTATGAGGGTTGTCTAAGAATGGGCAGTCAGAACTGATTCCATGGCACCTAATGACAACAGCTACATCAACATACTTGACTAAGGAATACTACTGTTCTAGTAAAGAAGTTCTTCCTCTGAGATTGGCAGATACTTTTGGTCTTTCCATTATGTGTTATTTTTGTGAGTTTAGTCTAGGAAGGATACCTTAAGTCCCTTGTGCTCAGGTTCTTGGGGGATGTTTCACTCTCTCCCCTCTGCCCACCCCCTGCACCTGCTGTCCGTGAATGGACTCCAATGGAGGCATAATGGAGATGCTATCTGCCCACAGACAGTGGGCCATTAATCTTGACTGAAGGTTTGGGGAAAGGCTTCTCAGAGGAGGTAACACTTGATACGGGCTTTGGAGGAGGAAAAGCAGTTTGATAGGCAGAGTAGTAGGAGAATGGCATCTAGGCAGGCAGAGAAATATGAGTGGTCACAGAGGCAGCAGCATGAAGGGAGTGCTGACTACCTGAAGCCTCATGAGACTCTCACTGAAAGGCAGAGAAACAGATAGAGAGTGAGAGAGAAAGAGACACAGAGAAAGAAGAGACAGAGAAAGATAGATGAAGAGAGGCAGAGACAAAGGGACAGAAAAAGAAACTGAGGATGGCAAAGTGGTGGCGAAGGGTGACTGGAGAAACAGAGTCAGGCAGTTTGAACCTTACGTGCCTGGCGTTTGTTCTGAAGGCAATGAGAAACATCAAGAGTGTTTTAGCAAGATGGGAAAATGATGAGTTCTGATGATTAGAGAATAAATACAAATAAAATTGATTTCTTTTTTAAAAAAGGAAAGAAATACAGCAGCCATAGAAAGAGTAGATTCAAAGTAAGGAAACTCTTCAAGGTTTGGTGAAAATCTTGGAACAGGAGTCATGGGAGAGGACTAGAAAACCCACTGCCGTAGAGTCTGTTCCAACTCATAGTGTACCTGTAGGACAGAGTAGAACTGGCCCAGAGGGCTTCCAAGGTTGTACATCTTCATGGAAGCAGATTGCCACATCTTTCTCCCATGGAATGACTGATGGTTAGCAGTCAAGTGCTTTAATCACTGCACCACCAGGGGTCCTGAGAACTAGAAAGAAGAAGTGCAGAGGCTTGGTTGGTAGAAATTGGGGAGCGTGGGAGGTAGTAGTAAAACGCTCCTTTGAGGTTAAATCGCAAATTGAGGGGATGGTGGTGATGTTAGCTGAGTCCTCTCAGGAGGAAGAACAATTGGGAAAAAAACAATGAGTTTGTTTCTGATAAGTTGAATATGGAGGGCTTGTGATCCGACTGATGGCAGTTGGAAATACATATTAGGAAAAAAAAGATAGGGTGGAGAATTTGGACTAACTTTCATGTGTGTTAGATAAAGCAAAGTAGAAGAGATTATCCGGGGAAAAAGTACAGAATGAAAAGAAAAAGCAAATTGAGCAAGGAATCTTGGCAAATGTCCTTATTTAAGGGAGAGCAGATGAAGAGAAAGGTGACTGGTGGTGCAGTGCCTAAGGCATTTTGACCAGAAGATTGGGGATTCACATTCATCAGCCGCTCCACAGAAGGAAGACGAGGCAGTTTACTTCTGTAAAGATTTCCACTGTGGAAACCCAGTGGGGTCACTATGAGTTGGAATTGACTGGATGGCATTAGGGTTGTTTTAGATGACGAGAAGCACACTAAAATAGACCTAGGAATTTCCCTCTGCCTGCCTGCCTTCCCCAAACATTTATTGAGCATCTGTGATGCACGGATCCTGGGCACCATGGGTACAGTGGGAAAGATTGTCCCCACCATCCAGAGCTATGCTGGCAGATTGGGGGGTGGGCAGTGTCTAGGAAAGCCCAGCAAGGAGGGGAGTTGGGAGGAGCAGAGTCTGACAGTGTTGACTACAGCAAAATTCAGAGTGGGGAGCTGGATGTGGGAAAGGGAGAGAACTGGAGGAGGGAAATGAAGGAGGAGAAAAGGCAGAGAAGAGAGGCATGAAGGAGAATTTGTCCAATCCCACAACATGGTGTTTTTTCCTGCCTCATCTCAGATAGCAGGGTGAATGCCAACCTAATCAGATTTACCTGTTTCCATAGCAACCCTGGGGAGTTGCTTTGTTGCACATTCTTGAAACTTTAAGTGAAGAAGTTACTTTATATCAAGTTACCTACTAATTACAGACTTGCCTGTTTTCTCTTCCCAAAATTTATTTTCACTTACTCTCCATTCAAGAGGATTCAAGGTCATGATATACACACATCCACACCTATACACAATAATGAAGATTGAAAATAAAACACATTATATTATCTAATTACAAGAGTGCACTTGGGAAATAGAGTATCCAGTAGATACAACATTACATTGCTTTTTCTCTCAATCCTGTTTATAGATTTGTTTTTACTACATTTAACTTATTTGTGATCATTGTGTTTTTTTAGTAAGTTGAATATGACAAATTTACTTAGAATATAGTACATAAAGACAAAGAGGAGGAAATTATGAAAGAGAAGTTAATAGACATGGAAGTTGGAATGAGAAGTTCTAACATTCATCTAATCAGAATCATTAGAAAGAATCGGAAAGAGACAATATTCAACAACTGTTATGAATCTTTGTATTTAGAAAGGATTAAAAAATTTCAAGAAATATTCACATTCAGATTCATCCTGGTGAAACTGCAGAACATTAAAAATAAATTAAATAGCTTAAAACAGCAGAGAAAACATTATCCTGCCTCATATCTGACATCTTATCAACAGTAACAGAAACCAAGAATATAGTATCTTCAAATTGCTGAAAGAAAATAAATGTCAATTCATAATATCCAGCAAAACACATCTTTCAAGACTGATGATTAAATAGAGATTTTTTTAAAAAAAATTTTATTGTGATGTAGGTGAAAGTATACAGAACAAATTCATTTTCCATACAGCAGTTGATACACAATTTGATATTGACTGCATTTGATATTGATGATATTGACTGCAATTCCCCACAATGTAACAGCTCTCTTTCCACCTCTTCCTTAGTTCCCTCTTCTCTGTGTCCTTCCCTCCCATGCACTTCTACCCCCTTCCCCAGCTGTCTCCCTGTGTAAACACTGCCCTTCTGCTCTGCCAAGATTGACTGCTCCAAGGAGTGTATCTACCTAGTGTGAATGTTCAGCCTATATACCTGTCTATTGTTTGGCTGGAAGCCATAGGAGTGAGTTCAGTTCCAGACCTGAAGGGTAACTAGGACCCATACTCTCAGGGGTCTCAACAGGCTCTATCAGACCAGCAAACCTGGTCTTTTTTTTTTTTAAAAAATGATTTTGAGTTTTGTTCCACATTGTTCTCCCACTCTATCCAGTATCTCCTACATAGACCCCCATCCGAATGGTTGACAGTGGTAGCTGGGCACCATCTAGTTCTGGTCTCATGGTCATATAGGCTGAGGATCACATGGCTGACCTGCCCAGTGCTACACGTCATCTAACGTCCTGACTGCTGCTTCCATTGGCGTGGATTGTATAACCAA
>NW_006921641.1:2716697-2727647 GCF_000298275.1 Orycteropus afer afer | reverse complement strand
AAGTTTCAGAGTCTCTTCTATCATCCATTTTGGCCTTCTTTTCTGACAGACTACACATTTTTGACAACTTCTAATTTTTCTGGACTCATACTGTGTTCTGGTTACCTAGTACCGCTCTGACAAGAATATACCACAAATGCGATGGCTTAAACAAACAGGAGTTTATTCTTACAATTTGGAGGCTTTAAGTCCAAGGTCAAAGTGCCAGGCTCTAGGGGCTGAGTGAAAGCCCCTCAACCTTGGGGTCCAGTTCTGCCTCCTGCTCCCAGCCCACTGGAGCTAGAGGCATTTCTTCACTCAGATAGCTGCTGGCTGCAGAAGCTGAGAAACCCCAAGGTTGACAAGTAAAAAGGCACAGTCCCGATGTTACCAAACCACATGACAGGCCATTAACTTAAGTCCATTGTAAGTCCCAAGGTCGGCAGAGCATAGCAGGCTGCTGAGCAACAACACAGCTACATGCAGGGTCTAAGCGTGCCATAGGCTAGAGACCATTACCAAGGCTTCTCCTTAAATACAGGAAGCAGACCACATCCTAAAGGCAGCTACTCAGCTGCTTGTGGTAGATCCCACCATGGGGTTGATTGCCAGTCTCATCATGGGGAATAACTACCACTAGCTTCCCAGCCACTCAACCAGGCCCAGTCAAGTTGACACACAAACTAATTACCACATACTGCATATATCCCATCATCTGATCATTAATGAATGTTTGAAGCTGTTTCTTCTCATTTTAAGTCATGTCCTACCAGCAAATGAATGTCCTGAAAGCTTTACTCCATCCATGTCATTAGGGTTAACTCTACTTTGAGAAGGTAGCTCCTCCCCAGTTGTATTTTGAGTGTCTTCTGACCTAAGGGGCTCATCTTCTGGCACTACATCAGACAATATTTCAGGGCTGTTCATAAAGTTTTCCAGTGATATATCAGGCAATATTTCACTGCTATTCAGAAGGTTTTCAGTGGCCAGTTTTTCCAGAAGTGGATGACCCTGTCCTTCCTAGTCTGTCTTAGTCTGGAAGCTCCTCTGAAACCTGTGCACATGGGTGACCTTGCTGGTATTTGAAATACCAGTGGCATAGCTTCTAGTATTCTAGCAACCCACAAGTCACCACAGTGCAATAAACGGATAGACAAATGGTGGACCCATCACCTAGTGCTTACTTATGACTGAGTTATGAGCGTCATCTCTGGAGCCAGATACCTTGCATTTGGAAGCAGACTCTGCTACTTTGTTGAGGTGTGGGAGGAGTAGTGATAAGGGTGGGGAAGTGCAGAAACGGGTGGGGTGGGAGTCTGCAAAATTTTTCCGTAAGGGCCAGATGGTAAGTATATGCAACTAGTCAATTCTGCTGCTGTAGCCTTAAAGCAGCCGCAGACAATACATAATGAATGGGCATGGCTGTGTTCAATAGAAGTTTATTCCTGGGACCATAGTCAAGCTTAATTGGCATAACATACTACACAAAACACTGTTCCACCAGGAGGTGAGTAGTGACTGGGATCTTAAAAGCTTGCAAGCAGCCATCTAGATGCAACGATAGGTCTCTCCTTGTCCAGAGCAAAGAAGAATGAAGAAAACCAAAGATTCATGGAGACAATTAGTCCTCACGACTGGTACACCATGTGATCAGCAGCCTATACAACTATGAGACCAGAAGAACTACATGGTGCCTGGCTACCACTGTCAACCACTTGGAGGCAGATCTATGTAGGAGATCCTTGATAGAGAGGGAAAACAATGTGGAAGAAAACTCAAAATCATTTGGAGAAAAAAAAAAAGGGGAGGGGACCAGGTTTGCTGGTCCGATAGAGCCTGGTGGAACCACTGAGACTATGGCCCCTAGCTGCCCTTCAGGTCTGGAATTGAACCCACTCCAGTGGCTTCCAGCCAAACAACAGACAGGCATAGAAGCGGAACATTTACCTGAGATAGATAGACTCCTTGGAGAGAGCAATCATGGGAGGAAGAAGGGCTACTTATGCACAGGGAGACAGCTCAGGGGGAGGAGTGCATGAAGGAATGGACACATGGAACAGGTAACTATCAGGAGGAAGTGGAAGGGGAGCTGTTGCATTGGGGTAAATTGTAGTCAATGTCATGAGACAAAATGTATGTGAACTGCTGTATGGGAAGTGAATTTGCTCTGTAAATTTTCACCAAATCACAATAAAAAACAAAAATAATAAATAAATAAATAAAAGTTTATTTACAAAAAAGGGGTTGAGTAGTATTTGACCTGTAGTTTACAGCTAGTACAAGTTAATTTAAGCCTCAGTTTCCTCATCTTTAAAATGAGGATAATGTTTTTGTTTTTAGGTGCTGTTGAGTCAGTTTTGACTCATATGACCCCACTTGACAGAGTAAAACTGCCTCGTAAGTTTTGTTGGCTGTAATCCTTATGGAAGCAGACTGCCGGGTCTCTCCCACAGAGCAGCTGGGTGGTTTCAAACTGCCAACCTTTGGGTTAGCAGCTGAGTGCTTAACCATTGCACCACCATGACTCTTTTACCTGTGTCATGGGTTACTGTAAGCATTAAATTAGTAAACACATGCAAATGTCTGTAGAGTGGCCCCATCTGTGACCACAGGTGCAGAACACCCCGTGCCATATATAGGACTTTTTAATTGATTGGTTAATGAATATGAAAAATTCTTTCCCTTCTCATCCTCCCCCAAACCTGTTTATAAAATAAGGCATCCTCTTTCATCTCTGCTAAGTTCCCTTGCAGCCTGTTTCTGTCCTCTCCAGGCACGTGCACCTGAAATCCTGGCCCTGTGGCCTCTCTCCACCAAGTGGAGCCTCAAAGAGACTGAACAGGTTTTGGTGTCTTTGACTATAAAACCTCTGTAGGAAACATCATTTATTTAGAAACGTCTTCTTCTCACTGGAAGGGTCAGTGAGGTAAATGTGTAGAGACTGAGTTGGAGACCAGGCAACACTGCAGGACCCCTAAGAAATTATTGTGTGCTGAACCATAAAATGATCAAATAAAATGACAGCTATGACAGACTCCTCAGAACCTAAAGCTTAGATTATCTATTTCCAGCTGCTTCCAGTTGAGAAGCAGTTTCCAGGATAGCACCAAGTAACTAAAAAATATTCCCTCATAAAAGTGATCGTTGAAGGGATTTGAGAGTGAAGTTCCTTAATGCCCAGCCAGCTGCTTCCTAGATTTGTCCAGAACACAGGCCTAATGCCCCAGTTTTACTCCATACTTAGGAACAGAACTGGGAACGGAGCCCAGTCTGCTTGACACCAAAATTTGTGTCTTAACCATACTACTACTTTCTCCTGGTATGAAAAGCTCCAGGATTATGTATTTACATTCTGCAGATGCCATTATATGAGATCATATGGGTTTTCTGGCAATGGCTGGTTGATTAACTGCAAAAGGAATGTAGGAAGACACTCCACCAATCCGTGTATTTACCTTATGCCTTTTGAAGATAATTTTCTCAAATTTTCAGAGAGAACCCTTGGATCCAATCAGGAATATTAGATTCCTAAGCAAAAATTTCTAAAATCCTTTCCCCGTTCTTTGTTAATTAAAAAACAATAGTGATAAACATAATTAATGTCACTGAACTATTAGTGTGAAGACTGTAGAAATGGCAAATATTTTGTTGCTTATATATTGTTGTTGTTATTGTTAGGTGCCATAGAATAAGTTCCGACTCATAGCAACTACAGCAGAACTAAACCCTGCCCAGTCCTCACAATCCTTGCTATGTTTAAGACCATCGTTGCAGCCACTGTGGCAATCCATCTCGTTGAAGGTGTTCCCTTATTTCTCTGACCTTCTACTTTACCAAACATGTTATCTGTTTTGGTTACCTAGTGCCGCTCTAACAGAAGATATACCACAAATGGGAAGCCTTTAACAAACAGGAGTTTATTCTCCTACAGTTTTGGAGGCTAGCAGTTCAAGTTCAAAGTGGCAGCTAGGCTGGGTGAAAAGCCCTTAACCTTGGGCTTCAGCTCTGCCTCTTGCTCGGAGGCACAGTCCTAATATTACCAAACCACGTGGCAGGCCATTGATTCAGATCCATTGAAAGTTCCAAGACTGGCAGAGCAACATTGCAGGCTGCTGAACAATGACTCAACTACATGCAGGGTTCAAGTGTGCTATAAGCTGGAGACTTTCCTCAAAGTTGCTTCTTATATACGGGAGCAGCCCACATCTTTAAAACAGCTACTCAGCTGCTCCAGTAGATTCTACCATGGGGTTAATTACCAGTCTCACCATGGGGAATAACTACATCCAGCTGCTTAGCCACTCAACCAGGCCCAGCCAAGTTGACACACAAATTTAACTATCACAATATCCTTCTCCAGGGACCAGTTTCTTCTGACAACATTACCAAAATACATGAGACAAGTCTGGCCATTTTTGCTTTGAAGGAGAATTCCAGCTTTATTTCTTCCAAGACAGATTTGTTCGTTCTTCTGACAGTCCATGGTATTTTCAATATTCTTTGTCAACACAATTCAAATGTTTCAATTCTTCTGCAGCCTTCCTTGTTCATTGTCCAGCTCTCACATGCATATGAGGCAACTAAAAGACAGTGGTTTGGGTCAGGTGCACCTTAGTCTTCAAAGTGACATCTTTGCTCTTCAACACTTAAAAGAGGCCTTTTTGCAGCAGATTTGCCCAGTGCAAAACAATGTCTGATTTCTTGGCTGCTGCTTCCATGGGTATTGATTGTGGATCCAAGTAAAATGAAATCTCTGACAACTTCAATCCTTTCTCCATTTATCATAATGTTTCTTACTGGTCCAGTTGTGAGGATTTTTGTTCTCTTTATGTTGATGTAATCTGTACTGAGGGCTGTAGTCTTTGATCTTCATCAGGAAGTGCTTCAAGTCATCTTCACTTTCAGCAAGCAAGGTTGTATCATCCGCATATCACAGTTGTTAATGAGTTTTCCTCTAATGCTGATGCCATGTTCTTCTTCATATAGTCCAGCTACTTGGATTATTTGCTCAGCATATAGATTGAATAGCTGTGGTGAAAGTGTGCAATTCTGACACACACCTTTCCTGATTTTTTAACCATGCAATATTCCCTTGTTCTGTTTGAACAATTGCCTCTTGGTTTATGCACAGGTCCCTCATGAGCATAATTAAGTGTTCTGGAATTCCCATTCTTCACAATGTTGTCCATAATTTGTTATGATGCACACAGTCGAATGCCTTTGGATAGTCAATAAAACACAGGTAAACAACTTTCTGGTATTCTCTAACTTCAGCTAAGATCCGTATGATGTCCCTTGTTTCACACTCTCTTCTGAATCCTGCTTGAATTTCTGGCAGTTTCCTGTCAATATATAACAGTATATTGTCATATATCTGTACCTATATCAGGAGCTCTGGTAGCATAGTGGCTAAAGCACTTGACTGATAACCAGAAAGTTGGCGGTTCAAACCCACCAGCCACTCCTCGGAAGGAAGGTTGGGCAATCTACTTCCGTAGTGATACCGCCTCGGAAACCCAACGAGGGGTCGCTATGAGTTGGGGCCGACTCGACGGCACCTAACAACAACAACAACAACATATCTGTATCTGTATGTATCTATCTGTCTCACTGCCATGGAGCAAATTCTGACCCATAGCGAACCCCACTGAGTTTTCAAATCTGTAAATCTTTACAAAGCAGATTGCCTCATCTTTCTTCCTTGGAGCAGCTTATGGTTTGAACCACTGACCTTTTAGTTAGCAGCCAAATGCCTTAACCACTATACCACCAAAGCTCCAAACAAAACAAAACAATAGTAGGCTTTCAAAAATGGCTAGTAAATGGTGCATGCATGAATGAACTAATGAATGAGTGAATGAACAAATAAATTAATGAATGGATCAATTTCCAGACTCCTGACAAGGATCTGTGATCATGATGAAAAAGTAGTTGGCAGATTTCCTATTGTTGACTACCCACTGCAATTTAGGCATCTGAAGGAACAGAGTCATTCATTCAACAAACAGCATTTCCAATGACTCTAACTTTGTGTTAAGCATTTGGGCATAAGGCCCCCAAGGTCTCTGCCCTCAACACAGGCCTCCAGGGATGTTGTAAAAGCACAGAAGTCAATGTGGGGCAGGAAGTGTCACATGGGGATTTGGCCAATTACTTGTATGATGGGAAGAAAATGTTGGGGAAACAAAGACGGAAGGTACCCTTTCTAGTAAGTGAAACGTCCAGGTCGTGGGTTGGAAAGGGTTAAGTGTAAAGTTATTTGGCAGCTGGCAGATGTAATCTGATCCCTCTCAGCAGTAGCTTTTTAAACTGAAGGCTTTAAATCAGGAAACCTGGAGGAATTACAGACACTGGGCTGGTTTTACTGGTCTCCCCTCACTGTTTGGAAAGCCAGCCCTTTCCTTGCATAGCTAGTGTTTCTTTGGTAGTGAGAGTTACTTCTGTATATGGCTCAATTCATCCATATTATGTTGATTTTTACTAGTTGCATTCTCAGAGTATGTTCTGGTCTTCAATAATAGGGTAACTTGAGAGGGCAACAAAAAAGAAATATTACAAAATCATTGAGTATTTTAATGGTATAATTCTGTTTATGTAACAATTATCAGCTACAAATAGGACAAAATTCTTTCTTCAGAACTTTTGAAACCATTAATTCAGAGGTATGATTTTTTTTTTCCCCCTACAGAGAGTCAATGTCTTTAAATAACATTTAATTTAGATTTGAGAAAAGCTTGAGTAAACCCCACCACTCAGCAGAAACCTGCCTGCAAATAGCTACGGACTAGTCAGTACTTCCTAACCAAATCTCAACTATTATTAACCACAGCTTGCCATAATTCTGGTTTAGCTTACTAGCACCATGAAGGAAAAAAGGCTTCACCCACAAGAAGAGTTCTGTGTCTATTACAAACCATGTATATGTGCGCAATGCCTGGGATGCGTTTTGTTGTTTATTGGCAGTGCGTTGGTTCTGACTACTGAGATCTTACCTATAATAGGACAAAATGGTGTTTAGTCCTGTGCCGTCTTAATGATCGTTGTTATTTTGGAGTCCGTTGTTGTGGCTATTGCGTCAGTCCATCTCATTGAGGGCTTCCTTCATTTTTTTGCTGACACTCTTCTTTACCAGCCATGATGTCCTTTTTCATCAACTGGTCTTTAATGCATGCAAAAAGAGTTAAGAAGAGAGGATAAGATGAAGTTGGGGATGGTCCCAGGAGCTTCATGGGAGTAAAGGCTCTTGAGTTCTATTTTGAAGGAGGAGGAGGAGGATTTTGTTAAGGAGACAAGGAGATTTCACTAGAAAAATGATGCCAGGCGAGGTGTGGAGGAAGGAAGTATGGGTGTCATGTTTCAGCAGACTAGTCACCTCAGGGTCTTTTCTTTTTTTCTTTCAAAGAAAAAAGAAAAACAGGTAGATAAATGTAGATGGGGCAGAAGAGGTTTGTTCTGGGAAGTAGCCTGAGATTAGATGGAAGAAGTAAGAAGGAGGTTGCAATGGATTGAATTGTGTTTTCCCAAAATATGTGTTGGAATCCTAACCCCTGTACCTGTGGATATAATTCTACTTGGAAATGGATTTTCTTTATTATACTAATGAGTGTGTGTCAGTGTAAGGTGTGTCCTCACTTCTGAGTTATAAAAAGAACAGGTTAGGCACAGATCCAAGCACATATTGGGGAAGACACATGCATCTACAAACTCAGGAATGCCAAGGACTGCCAGCTACTAGCAGCTGAAATAGACAAGGAAGGACCTCCTTCTAGAGCCATACTCTGAATTAAGACTCCTGTCCCTGGTGGTGCACAGTTTAGTGCTCAGCTGCTAACCAAGAGGTTGGCAGTTCCAATCCATCAGAAACTCCACAGGAAAAAGAGCTGGTGATCTGCTTATGTAAAGATTGTTGTTGCTAAGTGCTATAGAATCTGATCCAACTCACAGTGACCCTATGAATAACAGAACAAAATGTCACCAGGTACTGAGCCATCCTCAGAATAGTAGGTCTGTTTGAATCTATTGTTAGCCAGGTGTTGCTCTATCTCACTGAGGATCTTCCTCTTTTTCATTGACCCTCTATTTTACCAAGCATGATGTCCTTCTTCAAGGATTAGTTGCTCCTGATAACGTGTTCAAAATAAGCAACATGAAGTCTCATTATTCTTGCTTCTAAGGAGCATTCTGACTGTAGTTCTTCCAAGACAGGTTTGTTCATTGTTCTGGTCCATGGTGTATTTGCCCTATGCAATATTTCATTGGATTTTTGACTGCTACTTCCATGGGCATTGATTGTGGAACCAAGTAAAGCAAAATCTGTTGACAACTTCAATCTTTTATCCATTTATCATGATGTTGCTTACTGGTCCAGTTAAAAGGATTTTGGTTTTCTTTTGATGATGTGTGGTTGGTAAAGTGGAGGGTCAGCAAAAAAGGGGAAGACCCTCAACAAGATGCATTGATGCAGTGGCTGCAACAGTGGGCTCAGGTACAGCACGGATTGTGAGGCTGGCACAGGACCGGGCAGTGGTTTGTTCTTTGGTACATAGGGTTGGTGTGAGTCGGAGCCGACTCGATGGCACTTGACAACAACAACAATAACAATTCATTCTAAAGACTGTAGTCTTTGATCTTCATCAGTAAGTGCTTCAAGTCGTCTTTACCTTCAGTAAGTAAGGTTGTGTCATTTGCATACCTCAGGTTGTAAATTAATCTTCCTCCAATTCTTATGCTGCATTCTTCTTCATATCGTCCATCTTCTTGGATTATTTGCTCAGCATACAGATTTAATAATATGATGAAAAGATACAACCCTGATGAACACCTTTTCTGAGTTTAATCCACACGGTGTCTGCTTATTCTTGTCTATGCACAGGTTCTGCATGAGCACAATTAACTGCTCTGGGATTCCCATTTTTCACAATGTTATCATAAATTTTTTTAAGTTTATTTATTTATTGTGCTTTGGGTGCCAATTTACAAAGCAAATTTGTTTTACATTCAACAGTTCATGCACATCTGATTTCATGGGCTGATTACTGTCCCCAAATATAAAAAAACTCTTCTCCCTTCTCTTGCCTGTGACCACCCCCTCCCTGTGTCCTTAATTTTTTATGATGCACAAAGTCAAATATCTTTGTATAGTCAATAAAACACTGATAAACATCTTTCTGGTATTCTCTGCTTTCAGCCAACATCTATCTGATATTAGCAATGATATCCCTCATTCCATGTTCTCCCCCCCCCCACTTTTTCATTTTATTTATTAAGTTCTTATTGTGATTTAGGTGAAAGTTTACAGAGCAAATTGGTTTTCCATTCAGCAGTTCATACACATTTTTGTTTTGTGACATTGATTATAGTCTCCACACTGTAACAGCATTCTTCACACTTCTTCCTTGTGGTTACCATTTCCTTTTGTCTTTCTTTCCTATGCATTCCTACTTTCTGAGCTTTATTCCTGGGCAAATGCTGTCCTTTTGATCTCCTATGTTTGATTGTTTTAAGGAGTGTGTACCTCCCTAGTGTCATTGTTCACTCAGGCCTGTCTATTGTTTGAGCAGAGGGTGTGAGTTCAGTTCCATGCTTGTAGGGTGACTAAGGGCCATAGTTTTGGGGGCTCTATCAGTCTCTATCAGAGCAGTAAGCGGTTTTTTTGTTTAAATAATTTTGAGTTTTGTTCTACGTTTTTCTCCCACTCTATGCAGAACCTCCTATTGTGATTGCTTTCGAACTGGTTGGCAGTGGTACCAGAACCATCTAGTTCTTCTGGTTTCAGGGTCATGTAGGCTGAGTTTCCCATGGTCCACTAGTCCCTTGGACTGATTGTTTCTTTGTGTCTTTGATTTCCTTCAGTCTTCTTTGCTCCCGATGAGGGGAGACTAATAGTTGTACCTTAGATGGCTGTTCACAAACTTTTAGGACACCAGTCACAACTCATGAAAGTAGGATGTAGGACGATGTCTTTGTGCATTATGCTATGCCAGTTGAACTTGATGTTCCACACAATTATGGACCTGAGCTCACAGGCCCAGTGACCCATTCCTTCAGTATGTTTGGTTTTGGCTAAGAAGTTTTCATAACTTTGCCCGTTAGTTCTACTCTGTACATGGACCTTTTTTCAGTATATAATTCTATTTATATAAAAATATCTTCTGCCAGACTGGTACATGGTCATGGGTATATTCTTGTTTGCCTACCCACACCTAATCATCTTGCCTGTCTATCTATGTACATATCAGGAAATTAATGTTTGTTATCACTGATAATGCAGGATTGTGTTTGTAGTAGTGTTTACCTTTGTTGTCTGTAACTCTTGTGCACCTCTTTCTTTTCCTTAGTGATATTGTGCTGGTCATCTACTATTTGTATATTGTCTTTCCCTTCATCCCAATTAATATGTGTCTCTTATCTACTTAGTAATTTTCCCTCTTCTCCCCTCTCATCATCCTAAGGAACTCTGGCCATCAAAGAATGTTTCTTTTCAAGTTTAAACCTTTCCTTGACTTTTTATAATGGTAGACTCACACAAAAATATTTATACTCTTGTGATTCACTTATTTCACTCAGTGTGGTGGTTATGTTTGTGTGTCAACTTGGCTGGGCCTGGTTGAGTGGCTGGGCAGCTGGTGGTAGTTATTCCCCATGATGAGATGGCAATCAACTCCATGGTGGGATCTACCACAAGCAGCTGAATAGCTACCTTTGGGTATGTGATCTGCTTCCCATATATAAGGAGAAGCCTTGGGAATGGTTTCTAGTTTATAGCACCTTGAACCCTGCATGTAGCTGTGTCATTGTTTAGCAGCCTGCCATGGTCTGCCAATCTGGCGACTTACAATGGACTTGAATTAATAGCCTGTCATGTGATTTGGTAATATCGAGACTGTGCCTTTTTACTTGGGCTTGGCAGCCTCAGTACCCAGCAGCTGCCTGAGTGAAGAAAAGCCTCTAGCTTTAGTGGGCTGGGAGCTG
>NW_006921641.1:2691729-2714822 GCF_000298275.1 Orycteropus afer afer | reverse complement strand
TGGTGCAGGATCGGGCAGTGTTTCGTTCTGCTGTGCATGGGGTCGCTATGAGTCGGAAACGACTCGACGGCACTTAACAACAACAACAACAACAGGTAACCAGAACACTCAGTATAGTGTCCTCCAGGTTCATTCATTAAGAGGTGTTTTGCAGATTCTTCATTATCCTTTAATGTTCATTGAACATGATGATTCTTTAATCTTCATTATTCTTTAATGTATTATTTAGCATTCCATTCTGTGTATGACCCTTAGTATGGTGATCTGTTCATCAGTTGATGGTAACTTAGGTTGTTTCCATCTCTTTGCTATTGTGAATAGTGCTGTGATGAACGTGAGTGTGCCTATATCTGTACATGTTTGGGCTCTCAGTTCTTTAGAATATTTACCTAGTAGTGGGATTGCTGGATCAGAAGAGAACTCTTTATGAAGATGACCTTTCCCAGTTATTATTTGAGACCCTTAGAAATACATATAAATGTTAGTAATCAGAAGTTTACTAATCTAAAGTTAATAACAATGTACTATAATTGGACCACATTATTTTCAGGTAAAACGTGTCATATTTCTTCTTTGATGACAGGCAGAATAAACTGTGCTACTGGAAATTTTACTTACTTTTATTCAGCTATAATTTAAGAGCTCTGGTAGCATGGTGTCTAAGGCACTTGACTGCTAACCAGAAGGCTGGTGGTTCAAACCCACCAGCCACTCTTCGGAAGGAAGGTTGGGCAATCTACTTCTGTAGTGATACCGCCTTGGAAACCCAAGAAGGGGTTGCTATGAGTTGGGTCTGACTCGAGGGCAAATAACAACAGTAAGTATTTGCCAGGCACTGCTCTAAGAGCTTTACAAACTTTAACTTAATTAATTTTCATAATAATCCTATGAAGAATGTTTTGTTAGTTTCTCCAATTCACAGTTGGAAAAACTGAGGCGAAGCTTTTGTGCAAGGACACACAACTGGGAAACAACTGGGCCAGCAATGGAATGTAGGCAGTCTGGCTCCAGCATGTGAGCTGCTAACCAGTGTGCTATGTTGCCTGAAACATATATTTATAAGGATGCTTTAAGAAGGAAAAGGAGCTCTGGCATAGTGGGTAAGACATTGGGCTGCTAACCCACAAGCCACTCTGTGGGAGGAAATTAAGGCAATCTACTTCAGTAAAGATTTACAGCCTTGGAAACCCAATGGGGGTCTCTAATTCATCTTTTTTTTTTTTTTTAAACCTCTATCCACCTCTGTTTGTTCCTTGTTTCATGGCTCCTTTCTTTTTTCTCCTTTACACCTCCTCTCTTCTGCTTTTCACCCCTCAATCTCTCTCTCGTCCCTCTTTTATTTGCTTTTAGTTATAATCTATTGAGTTCCTATTTCTTTCTTTGCTATCTGCCTTCCCTTTTTCTTTCTAGGAATTTCTTGATGAAACTTGAAGAGGAATAAAAGGGGCTTCATGCAGTCCTTGTTATGAAGAAAACATGGATGAAAGAGTTTTGGTCATCAGCAGCCACTAAATTTGATTTGTACATCATCTTGAACATAGAAAAAGATTTTAATTGCAAAACTCATAAAGTGTACAGATGAGGGAAACTGGCTGCAGTCTGAGTTTGACTAATGATCTCAAACTGCTTTAAAATGTTTGTCATTTGCCAATCTTTCTTTCTTCCCCTAATTCTCAAACCCATGGGTTTTTATGGGAAATATAATCCTCTTTTCTGATTCATTTACACTTAGCTCATCTGTGTATTGTTTGGTAAAAACCATCTCAAGTCCAAGACATTTTATGAGATCTTTAGTGACTTGTTTTTTGAACCAGGAAGTTGTGTCCTGCCAATATAAATTGACCTTGGACCCTTGAGGGGTTTGGGTCCAGGATCCATGGCATTAAACTGGGTCTAGACTTGGCAAAGACTGGTCTCCTCATCTAACAGAAACTAAACTTTCACTTTCAGAATAGTAGTGATTTCAGTGTTTTAGATGAGCAATGATTGCACAGAATAGTACATGGAGTTCATAACACATTTTTCAAGGCTTATCTTGCTAGTTATGTAAATACCAAGAGACTTATGTGGAATACTATGACTTTGCTAGCATTTCCTGACTAGAGAGTGGGACTGCTTGCTCATGTGTTGTACATTTCCATGTTAATGGCTGTGTATACACATGTATACAAACGTGAATGAGTCCCTTATGGTTGGGTTTACATTCACACCAGAGATTTTTCCTATGGTTGTTTTGGAGATGATCTGACTGTGACATAATAGAACCTGTGAAAGCAGGAACTCGACAGGACTGCCTTGTTTTGGATTTCACAAATTTTCTGCCTTGACAAGGTACAGCCCTACGACTTTTCTTTTGCTTGTTTTAGTGGAAAATATTTGCGTATTCCTTCTCTGACAGGTTTCTGCCTTATACAGGTTTTGGCTTTTGTAAATTTTACAGTATATCCAAATTTGTCATAAGCCAGGCTGTAATTGGGCTCAATATTGGGATGAAATGCTCACAACTGGATTGCTGTGGATCAAGAGAAAGGAAGATTGATTGCATTGTGTGTGTATTTTTCATATTGCATATTTTTAATAAGCTGTCGGGAGCTCTGGTGGCACAGTGCCTAAGGCATCTGACTGCTAACCAGAAGGCTGGTAGTTCAAACTCATAAGCCACTCCTCGAAAGGAAGATTGGGCAATCTACTTCTATAGCGATACTGCCTTGGAAATCCAAGGAGGGTTCGCTATGAGTCGGATCCAACTCAATGGCAGTGAGTTTTAATAAGTTGTCAGAGATTTCATTTTATTTGGACCCACAATCAACACCCATGGAAACAGCAGCCAAGAAATCAGATGTTGTATCGCACTGGGCATATCTGCCGCAAAAGACTTCTTTAAAGTGGTAAGGAGCAAAGATGTCACTTTGAAGACTAAGGTGTGTGTTCTGGCTACCCAGTGCCGCTCTGACAAGAAATATACCACAAATGGAATAGCCTTAACAAACAGGAGTTTATTCTTACAATTTGTAGGCTTTAAGTCCAAGTTCAAAATGCCAGGCTCTAGGGGCTAGGGGAAAGCCCCTCAACCTTGGGGTCCAGCTCTGCCTCCTACACCCAGCCCACTGGAGTTAGAGGTGTTTCTTCACTCAGACAGCTGCTGGACTGAGGCTGAGAAACCCCAAGGTTGACAAGTAAAAAGGCACAGTCCTGATGTTACCAAACCATATGGCAGGCCATTAACTTAAGTCCACTGTAAGTCCCAAGGTCGGCAGAGCATAGCAGGCTGCTGAGCAACAACACAGCTACATGCAGGGTCCAAGCGCGCCAAAGGCTAGAGACCAGGCTCAAGGCTTCTCCTTATATACTGGAAGCAGACCATATACCTAAGGCAGCTACTCAGCTGCTTGTGGTAGATCCCACCATGGAGTTGATTACCAGTCTCATCATGGGGAATAACTACCACCAGCTGCCCAGCCACTCAACCAAGCCCAGCCAAGTTGACACACAAACATAACTACCACCGTGTGCCTAACCCAAGCCATGGTATTTTCAATCATCTCATATGCATGTTAAAGCATGAATAAAGAAAACCAAAGAAGAGTTGATGCCTTTGAATTATGCTGCTATTGAAGAATACAGAAAATACCATGGACTGAGTCAGATCTGACTTGATGGCAGTAAGTTTGGTTTGGTTTGGTTTGGTTTTGCCAGAAGAACAAACAAATCTGTCCTGGAAGAAGTGCTGCTGGAATGCTCCTTGAATGTGAGAATGGCCAGACTTCGTTTCACCTATTTTGGTCATGTTGTCATAAGGAATCATTCTCTGGAGAAGGATATCATGTTTGGTAAAATAGAGGGTCAGTGAAAAATGGGAAGACCCTCAATGAGATGGATAGCTACGGTAGCTGTAGTGATGGGCTCAAGCACAGCAAGGATTGTGAGGATAGTGCAAAAGTGGGGAGTGTTTCATTCTGCTATACATAGGGTTGGAGCTGACTCAGTGGTATCTAACAACAACAACATTTTTAATGGTAGAAAACGTTTTTCTGCAGAACCACAGAGCAAGGTAAAAATATTTGCTTCCCACAAATACATAAATACTTTGGGCAGATCCTCACACCCTCACGAAACTGAGACTCAGAGATATAAAATGGTTTGCTCAAGTTCCGTGGGAATGAAGAAGCAGCAGCAGAGCTCAGCTCTCCTTAACTCCCGGTCCGAAATCTGAACCATCTGACTGGATGGCAATTAATAACAGGAACATGTTTTCCCTACCTATTGGAATTTTCCATGAGATGACAAAGAAATATGGTATGTGCAGTGATATTGGTATCACATGAATCAAGTCCTGCTTTGGCAAAGTTCTGTTGTTATCTCAAAGTGTTGCTTAATTCAGCTGTAACCTTTTTTTGAGCTTTCATTTATTTATCTCTTAACTAGATAGGAAGTTTCTCAAATACAAAGGGGTCATGACTTTTGATACTTTGGACCTCCAGATGGTCAGCCTTTGTGCCTTCATCACAGTAGGCATGTGGATATTTATTAGCTTGTATTGTGTCCTTCATTATAGAACACTGGCAGGCAGCTTCTTAACCCACCATCCTTCCTCAGGATTCTCAGCTGGTTCATTTTTAATTTTTTGATTGTGGTTTGGGTGAAACTTACAGAGCATATTAGTTTTCTATTAACAACTCATACATTTTTTGTTTTGTGACATTAGTTGCAAACCCCTCAATGTAATAGTCAGCTGGTTCACTTTGGCTTGGCCCAGAGGCTGACCTGGAATGATCTCACTGATCTTGTCCAGAGGGACCCTGAATGTGCTTAAAGCCACAGACTGTTAGGGCTGGAAAGGATTTTAAATCCAACTTCTCTGTGTTATGGAGGAGAAAGCTCCTGTGGTCTTGTGGCTCACTAGCAGCAGTTTAGGACTGGAACTGAAGTCTTTTCAAAGACCTCCACTCCAATGCTATTTATTCGAAGACAGTGGTTCTCTGACTGGGTTCTCACAGGAAACTGGTGCTCTGGCAGCTGGACTCAGGCCCTTTCCTCCCAAATAAAATAATGGAGGTCTTTCTCCAATGTACAGAAAGAAAGAAAGAAAGAAAGAAAGAAAGAAAAGATTAACGGACTAAGTTTCCTCAACTTCAAGTAGTTTTCCCATTAATACTTAAACCATTGTCACCTGCTACCAATTGTCTACTAGGCAATGCAGGCAGACAACAAAACAAAGGATAAGCCACAAATAAACATGAACAACAATAACCCAGAACCTTGGAAACAGGCCTTCATTCTTAGCTTAATGGCCTTTTAAAAAATGGACAGCTATGACCATGGGTTTTCTGTTGCATTCATGTAATCAAATCATACATTCTGCTGGTGACATTGTTCTTAATTTAAATGCTAGAAGTTAATGTCATTATTTCATGGTTTTCCCCAAATAGCATTAAGTTCAAGGGTCATATGTGGTCTTGGGTCATCTCCACTGTGAGCGACCCAGGGAACTGATGGGACTTTTTTTTTTTTTTTTTTTAATTGTAGTAAATATATATGGAACAAATCACTTGGCATTTGAACATTCTTTACATGTACAATTCAGTGACATTAACGTTTATCATGTTCAACCATTACCATGGTCCTATTTCCAAATTTTCCCATCATCCACAATAATAGTTCAGTGTCCCAAAGCAGTGAATCCCCTTTCCTTTCTCCATGCCACTCATAACTTTTCTTTTTAGATACTAATAATGGCTTCCGACTCCACGGCACATAACAACAACAACAACAACAACAACAACGGCTTAGTGTTGTCATGGATCCTAAACTCTGTAGTTGTAAGAAAGTTGTAAGAAAGGCCTTTGGACCAAGAGTTGGGCTGGCTTTGTGGCTGATGCCTATGGGGGTTTCCCCATGTAGGCGGGCGCCCCCTGCTGCCCCCTTCTGCATTCGTGTACAGGCCAAGTGGGGAGCAGGGTACCAGACCAAAGAGAATATAAAGGCTCTCCCACAGATTGCTCTGGGCGCTCCGGACAGTCCTTTCTGGAGTCCGATTTGGAATTTTAATCTTATACACCACAGCAAGTATCCGAGCAAACACAGATAAGAAAATGTTGGGATTTCCAAACAATATCAAACTAATCCCGTGGGTGCTTCTAAAAGGAAAGGGCCATTCATTGACTCTGTCGAGCTCTTTTGTCTTTTTCCGGAACACGGGGCCCAGGAGCCGGGACTTTTGCCTTTCTGACACCACAGTAACACTCTACAGGGATGTGGAGGGTGGTGGCGCGTTCTCGAGCTCATCTCACGGTTTCCCCAATTAGGAGTTAGTGCCTGACGTCACGTCTGCCAGAGATTGGCTGTTCAGATCTGACACTCGGTTCCACCGCGAGAGAAACTTTTTAAAGACTTTGCAGCCGGGGCTGTCTCTGTGTGTACCGCGCGCTCACGCTCGCCCTCGCCCACAATTGTTGGGTCCGGGCGCGGAGTCCTTGTATCCTCGGTTCGCCCAGCGGACCCTCACCTTGCGCAGCCCGCTCTCCTCGCCCCTCCTCTCTCCTCCCGGTCTCCGCGCTCCCCACCCCCACGCCCGCCCCCTCCTCCCCGCCACTTTTCTGCCGGGGTCTGGGGCCGCTCAGCCGCCCGCAGAACTTCCTCTCCTGCAAACGTGTTTTCCTCTTCCTCGGTTTTCCAGGGCTCTCGGCAGTTCTTGGGAGAGCAAGAGCGCGCGGGCCAGGGCAAGGGCGCCCGCACCGGGCGAGCCTCACGGCCGGGGGCGGGGGCCGGAACGCGCGCAGCGAGTCGCGCCGGCTCGGGCCCGCGATGGCGGGGGCCTGGCTCAGGTGGGGGCTTCTGCTCTGGGCAGGGCTGCTCGCGTCGTCGGCGCACGGTCGGGTGCGAAGAATCACGTACGTGGTGCGCCCGGGCCCTAGCCTGGCGGCGGGCGCCTTGCCTCTGGGCGGGCCGCCGCGTCCGCGGACCTTCAACGTCGCGCTCAACGCCAGGTACAGCCGCAGCTCGGCGGGTGCCGGAGCCCCTAGCCGCGCCTCTCCCGGAGTCTCTCCGGAGCGGACCCGGCGCACCAGCAAGCCGGGAGGCACGGCCCTGCAGGGGCTTCGGCCGCCGCCGGAGCCGGCGCATCCCAGGGGCCCCGGCGGGCAGCTCCAGCCCAAGCCCGGCGGTCACCCGGCGGCCGCCCAGTTCTCCAGACAAGGCAGGCAAGTGGTGCGCTCCAAAGTGCCGCAGGAGACTCAGAGCGGCGGGGGCTCCCGGCTGCAGGTTCACCAGAAGCAGCAGCTGCAGGGGTAAGCCCACACCCCTCCCTCCTGCCTCCCCTCCCTTCTCAAGCGCGCTGCCCGCGCGGGGATCCTCGAGGTCAGGGCCAGTTGGAGCCCCGGCGGGCCGGGGGCGTAGATGCGCGAGGAGGCTACTTTCTCCTCCCCGCCTCTGCTTGTTTTAGAGCGCAGCGGGAAGAATGGAGTGAAGGGAAGCCCAATAACTTTTACTGAAGATAAATTTACAGTGCATTGTTACTGAGCTGCGGGTAAACACAAAAGGCATTTCTGCCTGAGGCTAATCTCATGTATGCCAACCCAACTACTAGAAGATGGGCGTAAACATGAAATCACTACACCTTAATCTCTCAGCATCATTTAAACTGCTCTCTGCAACTCACTTTTAGTTTTATTCTAGCTAATGTTTGGGGCAGGCTGCCTATAAAGATGTAGCTACTATTTTGTGGCCTAGAACCTTTCAGCATCCTAGAAATTGTAGGCTTGGTCTTCCCTGCACCTGTGGGGACTGCTTTCTTTGAAGAGGGGTGTGTCTTTGCATTGACAGAGTTTTTGGTTGGAAAGTTTCTGGTCTTGGGAGCTCCTAAGCATCTTCCTGCAGGGTGCTCCGCCCCCTATTAATCACAGGTTGGGAGTGTGGGGGAAAACATTTTGCTTACTTGGCTATTTATTTATTTATTTTTTCCCAGGGTGGTTCCAAGCCTGTGACCTCACTTGGACACCTCTGTGAAACTCAATTTAAAATGTGGGCGCAAATATTATACAAAATAAACTTGGCTCTACTTTAATTTTGGACTTGAAAACATTTATCTGAACCTCTTTCTCCTCTCCCGACTAGCTCTAGGTTATGCAGGCGTTTTGGTTCTCCTGCTCTTCTCTGATGTAGGGTAACCTTTTACATGGGCAGCTTTGGGTTGAGCATCCTGGCTGCCCATTAGGGAAGAAACAGGAGGAATCCCCTGGAAGCTTTGAGTTCTTGGACAGAGTGTGTTGCTGCTGTTGGACTCAGGGGTCTTGCTTTGTTTCAGGGTGAATGTCTGTGGAGGGCAGTGCTGTCACGGCTGGAGTAAGGCCCCTGGCTCCCAGAGATGCACCAAGCGTGAGTTGGCATGTTCACAGTAGCACTGAACAGCAGGCAAACTAGGGATATCCACATGGGGGATCCCACAGTGGTCACTTTCAAGGGCTAATGCTGATCTGGGGAGTTGACTTGGAAGAGATGATGTCTGAAATACAATTTACCCCATTATCTGAAGCTTTCATCCTCGCACAGAAAAGATTTGGGTCAGGGGATTCAGGGTATCAATACCACATGCAGCTGTGCCTTGTACAGAACCAGGCTGTTCATCCAAGATTTCCCTGGACTCAACTGAGTTATTAATCATTCTGTCACACCTATGAATGAGGAGCTTGGGAAAAATTTCCATTGGAGGATATACCACATGGCAGAACCAATACAGTTAATTTAAACACAGATAACAATAGGTGAAAAACATTTTTTAAGATGATGTCAGGCCCCTAGTCTGGAATGGAGTCCCTGGGTGGTGCAAATCATTAATGCATTTGGCTGCTAACCAAAACATTGGAGGTTTGAGTCCACCTAGAGGTGGCTTGAAAGAAAGAACTGGCAATCTACTTCTGAAAAATCAGCCAATGAAAATCTTAGGGAGGATAGTTGTACCATGACACACATGGAATCCACATAAATTGGTATCGGCTTGACTGCAGTGGGTTTTGTTATGGAATAAAACATTAATAGTTTAAAAAGTTTTCTGAAAACAGCAACCACAATCCTCCATCCTTGAGGCCTGACTACTTCCTGGGATATACCATCCACCCACTTCAGAACTGACCAGTGGGGTTTCCCTACTTTTCCTTCTCAAAAGTTAATACGCATGTTCAGCAGTGTTTTAGCCTTAGAAAAAATTAGTAATATTGATTTGAGAATATTGGAAAGTATTTCTCCCAAGTATTGTGAAGTGAAGGATTAAGTTAAAATGTATTTTGCAGCTCTTTTGACAAGTTTATGCCAAATCTAGTGCTAATTAGAAATAAATCTTTTTTTCCACTTAGAAGTTTCACATTCTTAGGTGTTCTCTGTACACAGCTAAAGCTATCCCCATGTGGACATGGATTAGAGTTGTCCACAATTTCAACTGCTTATTAGTATTCGGAATAATAATTTAGTACTTTGTCTTATAAATAGTTTGGATTTTAAAATACTGGTGGATGAATAAAATAATTTTCCAGCACTGTCATTCCAGTAAACTTGCTTGTTGAAAAATGTCTTCAGTCATTGGAGGAAACAGAAAGGCTTTGACATAGTGGCTTTAATTTTTAAAAAGAATGTTCCAGATGCACTATGATTTCACTGTGAGCCACAAGATGTGATGACAGAGACAAACTTACTACCCTAATTATTGAAATCAAGTCACTAGATCAGAAATGCTCAAGATTATCAGTGGTTTAGATTAAATCAGTTTTTCAATTCTTAAATTCTTTGAAATATACTTACAGTAGTCTGTCAGCTTTTTCCTGACTTTGCAGTTGATCAGGGTCACATTTCACTCCCCCTCCTCTCATAACTCCTTTGCTCAAAACCTGAAACTCTTTCTGCAGAGTAGAACTGCTCCATGAGGTTTTCAAGACTGTGACCTTTGGGAGGCAGCTGTCTTCCGAGGCGCCTCTGGGTGGGTTCGAATCACCAACCTTTCAGGCAGTGGTTGAGTGCTTATCTGTTTGTGCCACCCAGCGACTTTGAAAGATGAAAACTGCAGCATAGGGTTTTACAGATGATGGGCGGGTGGTCTTTGATGCTGTTACTCTAAGGCTTTAAGAAGTTTACTCGGTAGGTGATGCATTTGGCCGCCCTCTGGAAAGATGATAATGTCCTTTTTTTCATGTTGTCTGAGGGATTTGGGAGAATCTGATGTTCCTGAATCTGGAACGAAAATATCCAGAGCTTGAGAAATCACCTCACAGGTTCCTCCTTCTCCAGGTGAGGGAGTAAGGGTTTAGTTATGTTTGCCGTTCTGATAGCTCTGTAAGAAAGAGGCTGTGGAGTGCAAACCAGTCAGAAAAGTTAGGGTTAAACAGTTATTGTGGGGTCCCACAGGAAGTCACCACATTATTTAGACTCAAAATACCTACAACATATGCCTGTAGCTTTTGGTTCAAGTTATTCCTCTAGTTCCTATAAGGTTGCCCTTGGGTAGCACTGGAATCTAAGCAATGCAATGTCACTTTCCTTTTTGATGGAAGATTAGTCATCATCATCTACTGCCCAATGTCACAAATTAATTTAGGTCCAAATGCTAGAAACTTATATAATGACTCCCTTCAGGAATATTTGTGTTTTTAAAAGTGATGCTGGGGTTAGGTCAGTGCTCAACCCAAAGTAATATATCTAATTAGATGGATGTTTTTCAAGAGGGGACTTGTTTTATGTATGTCTGGGAAAGCCAGGGTGATGAGGAAACCTGCTTTCAGATAGTACCACTGTGTTACTGTTGATATTTTGAAACCTGTGTGGCTGAGCATTATAATGCCAGGGAAGTGCCCTGGCCTTAGTTTCAGAAGACTAGCATTCAAATCCTGAAGCCATCACCAAGTGTGTGGACTTGGGTAATTCACTTGATCTCTCTCTCTAAGCCTGTATTTTCCCATCCAAAAATGATAACACTAAAAACCTTGACTAACTTGAAGAATTGTTGCAAGTATCAAGGTGAAAGGGAATGTGTATGCAAGTTTTGAAGAAATTTCAAAAGATTTTTAGAATTTATTATTGGATCAAGCCAAGTAAATACTGCCTTGTTTATTTCTTATTTTGCTGCTTTTTCCTAATGTTTCCCACATCTCTCTCTCTTTTTAATAATGTAGATGTGAATACCTTTTTACATTATAGCTTTAAAGTAGTTGAATTGTTTTCCATCATTGAATGATTTATGGGTCCAGTATGCTTCCTCTCTGCTACTCTGAATTATTTTAAAAAGGATTTAAACTAAATATTCAATTGTTTATGTGTTTCCAGTTCTCTCTGTGTATCTGTTTGCTGCTTAGGGGGAAAATACTTAATTTATGAATGGAAACATAGTTCCCAACATCAAGTTTTGTGATGGTAACTGCTACAGTGAATAGAAGTACTATTTAGATTACAAAATAACTTGATCTGTAGTTTCTTTTTTTTTGTTCATTGTTCTTAGGTATAGTTTGTTACCTATAAAAATACAGAAACCAATGACATGAACATGAAGTTTCCTTTAAGATAGTAGTCATCATAAAATGTGCATGCATACATAGATATGTAACCTAAGAAGCTTTCTTATTGTCATTATGTTGAGAATCATTTAAAGGATTTAGCTGAAGAATTTCAGTTTCTATAGATCTTGTCCAACTGATATGAAAACTATTTCTGCATAAGAGATGTGATGGGCTCGTGTTGCTCAATGTTTCCTGAATCCCATGAAGAAAATAAAGTGTCCCTTAGAGCTAGTCTGGATTGTTTTTAGTTGATTGCAGTTTAATTTAAATGGGCCACGGGAAAGTGCTTCTGAATGCTGAAGATTTAGTGAACCTTAAATTGCCAATCAGAAAGATGTGAAATAAGGGGGCAGCTGACCCACACAGGGGCAAAGAATGGATGTGTGTATCCACCTAGGTGGTCTTCGGATGCTGGGTGCCCAGTTGCTATCAGAGATGCCCAGTCGCATGTTAATGTTGCCTTTCCAGACACCCTTTGTTTATGGGTCTTTAGAAGTTGAAATCATCACTAGGTATGTCTTGTTAGTTATTAGTGTTGGGTGCATGTTGACAGGAATACCAATTTTGGCAAAACAGATGATATGACATTTGTTTCTCTTTCCAAAGAGTTCACATATATAGACAGGCTTTGTGTTTTAGGGATTTTTGTCATCAGTGGGTGATTAGAACTCTAATATGTAACACTTTTGCCTCTGCTATTTTTGCATTTTCTCCACTGTCCATACTGAGCCCATGCCCCGATTGGTTCTTCCAGTCTTTTTGTTCTCCTCTTAGGGTAAGTGTGAACCAGAGAGAGACAGTGCCAGTGGGCTGGGCTTTAAAGAGGAGACTGGATGAGGCAACAGACAACACAGAAGAAGAAAGGACAGAAGAAACTGAGGCTGGGCTGCAGGGTGAGGTGGACGAAACAGGCAGATATGCGTCCAGAGCGGGTGTGTGGCAATCGTAGGCCCTCCATAAATGCATGGATGGTTCTTTCATTTATTTAATGGATATCTGTTTAGCTTTTACCATGTGCCAGGTTCTATGAATAGAGGAGAAATGCAGCCAGCTGTAGGGAGTACAGGGTCTGTTTTTACTCACTTAACTCATGGCACATCAAATGACTTGTTCCCTCCTTAGTAGAAAATCGATATTCCATTGCTTTTCCATTGGCATTCGGCCCACACTGCTTTGAAAAAAAAACCCCAAGAAACCAATGCTAGAAATTTTTCCTTAATTATATGTAGAGGAGACATAGTCATGTGTACCCTTGGTGCTCAGAGCTACCATGGTAGATGGCATGTCATCCAACAGAGTGTAATGTGGCTAAAGTTCCAGGTGACTGAGACAACTCTCACAGGCTCTTTCTGGTCCCTTTTGTCTTGGCTTCTGTGGTAACCAAGCTTGGGAGTCTGGCCCAGAATGATTACACATTCTTCTTATGCCTGCTATGGCCATTGACAGCTGTTTTGCCAATAGATCTGCAGTGAGGTTTACCATGGTAGCTGTTGAGAGGGCCGCCTCGGCCCCAGTGCTAGGACAGGAGGGGGAGGGTGGGCTGGAAAATCCTGTCATGCAGCATAGACAGACCAGAGAAGGGAAGAGGGACCCAAAGGTCAAGTTCACACAGGGTCAAATATGTGTTCTCAACACTAGTTAAAATAAACATTTAGGAACTATAAATTAAGTGTTGCGATAGTACTTAAGCTTTCATTGTAAAGCCCTCCCCGCAGCCCGTGGCCTGGCTCGAGTGCATCAGCCTCCCTCTGCCTAACTTACTTTATTGTAGCTTTTCCTGGCCCCGCTAACACTTTGCCTTTAGAAGGCCTGACTTGTTGAAAGGACCTTTGGCAATCACAGGATTTTGCTGTTTCTGACCCTGTTATTTGTTGTCTTGAATATTCCAACCATACTTAAACATGTTTGGGAGCTTGAATTAAAGTTTCCTGAAATGCAGATTTTGTTTCCTTCCAAGCCCTTACTAGCAATGAACAGGGGCAACTCACAGTGTTAGGGCTGTGTCACCACACTTTTAACCTTGACCAGGATTGGATGGGGCATCAAGGAGTTGGCCGATGGGGAGAAAAGGATAATTTGTGCAGTGCTTTAGTGCATACAAGGAACTCTGGTGGCACAGTGGTTCAGGCATTCAGCTGCTAACCAAAAGGTCATTGGTTTGAACCCAACAGTGTAGTTGGCTTCTGTAAAGATTTATGGCCTTGGAAACCCTAGGGGGCAGTTCTACTCTGTCCCATAGGGTTGCTATGAGCCGAAATTGACTCAGTGGCAGTGGTTTGGTTTGAATTAGTGCATACAGAGATTATTTTCTTGCTTTTCACACATTATGTGGTAGATGAGACAGGAGGCATTAATTACCCCACTTTCCAAATAGTGGAGTACCTGGGTGGCAGAAACATTTGAGACCTTGGTTGCTAACAAAAAAAAGCATGAGATTCAAGTGTATCCAGAAGTACCTTGGAAGAAAGCCCTGGCAATCAACTTACGAAAAATCAGTCATTGAAAATTCTGTGGAGCATAGGTCTACTCGGACAGGCATGGGCTTGCCGTGAGTCAGAATCAACTCAAAGGCAACTGCTATTTCCAGATAGTAAGGAGAATGCTCAGACCCAATCCAGATCTTGTGATTTTCTTCATTTCTACTGCTCTAGGCTGCCTGGTTGATCAAGTGCTGCAGCATTCTCTCTGGGGGTCTAGGTTCAAACTCTTGCGACAGCACTACTGAATGGGGCAGTCTACTTCTGCAGTGATACTGCCTTGGAAACCCAAGGAGGGGTTGCTATGAGTCAGGTCTGACTCGACGGCACATAACAACAACAACAACAACTGAAGTGAATTAGTTTTCATTGCCTAAATTCCCTTTGTGATTTCCTAAGCCCATGGATGCTATACATGTGGGCTTTAGCACAGGAACATTCAGACTTGGGTTATGCCCGGAGTACTTTGGAATTTCCAGCAATGATGGGGGTTGGTGTGGATGCTGCTTGGGCTTCCACTTGGCTACTTCTGTAACTCAGGAGCTATGGCTACCCCAGAGGGTGTTATGCCTCTGGCTATTTTTACTCTGTCCTAAAATGATTCTACATTGGTAGTTCTCAAACATGATCATGCAGTAGAATCCCTGGAAGAGTTTGTTAAAATGTTCTATTGAATCAAAATCTTGGTGGGCCCCAGGAATCTGTTTTTAACAAGCACCCAAGGTGATGCTGATGAAGGCAGCCCACACTTTAGAGAAACAGTAATCTAGAAGGAACCCACTGGGTGGTGTTTATGTGGGAGTTTAAATGAGTCTTAGAAACTTCTCAAGGTAAAAACACCAAACCAAACTCACTGCCATCATAACCCCTCCTTGGGTTTCCCAGTTGGTATCGCTGTGGAAGTAGATTGCCCAATCTTCCTTCCAAGAAGTGGCTGGTGGGTTTGAACTGCTAGCATTCTGGTTAGCAGTCAAGTGCCTTAGGCACTACGCCAATTTTGGAGTCAAAGATTGCTGCATATAGGATATTTCCATCCAGTTTTTCTTTAATCAGTTGAAAATGGCAAACTTGTTGATGATATATAGGTAATTAAATAAAGTAATCTTTTAAAGAAAAGGTTCAAACGTTTTGGAACAAATTGGGTGTTTTTTTCCCATCAAATGTTCCCTTTTTAATTACAAAATATTTTAAATACATAGCAAATAATCTATCTACTAGTTACCCATCAAGGTCATGTTTTAAAAGCTGCCTTATGTGGTATTTAAACACAATGATTTATAAATAAGAGAGAGATGATGGCCTTATCTTGCTCTAAGTGGGTGTTTTGCTATTAGTATTTCCTGTCTTCTTAGTGGAGAGAAAATAGCACATAATTTGTTCATGTGACACAAACTGGTTGTTTTTGTATTTATGGAAAATACATCAGCACTCTGTATGTACACATGTGCACCTATTAATTTACCCTGCTTATTAGTATGTATTGAACATATCATGTTGACATAGTCCATTGGATACTGAGACTCTGCACATACATTGTCATTTAGACCCAAGACAGTGAGGTTGCTAGAAGGAGATGTCTGTTTTTACCCCCTGCTCCTCCTTACCCCTTACTTGCTTTTTCTTTTCTTTTTTTTTTTTTTTTTTAATTGTGATTTGGGTGAAAATTTACAGAGCAAATTCACTTTCCATACAGCAGTTCACATATACTTTTGTCTCATGACATTGACTACAATTTACCACAATGCAACAGCTCCCCTCCCACTTCTTCCCGATAGTTACCTCTTCCCTATGCCCATCCCTCCATGTACTCTTAACCCCTGAGCTGTCTCCCTGTGCATAGAGAGCCCTTCTTTCTCCCATGATTGTTCTCTCCAAGGAGTTTATCTACCTGAGGTAAATGTTCAACTCATATGCCTGTCTTTTGTTTGGCTGGAAGCCACAGGTGTGGCTTTGATTTCAGACCTGAAAGGCAGCTAGGGGCCATACATAGTCTCAGTGATTCCACTGCCTTACTTGCCTTTTCTTAACTTCTACCTCTTTCGGTCTTGCTTTCAGTTTGGCTTGCCTTGACCTAGGGGCAGTGTTAGCAGTTCAGTCTTTGGAATTAGAATGCAGGGCTCCTGTGTTGACATCAGGAGTCCTTAAGTGGTACAAATAGTTAATGAACTTAGCTGCCAATAGAAAGGTTGGAGGTTCAAGTTCACCCAGAGGCACTTTGGAAGAAAGATCTGGTGATTTACTTCTGAAAAAAAATCAGCCATTGAAAACTCCATGGAGCTCAAGTACTACTCTGACACACATGGGGTCACCGTGAGTCAGAATTGACTTAATGACAACTAGTTTTTGATTTATCTTGACATCGACACTTCCTTACTGCTTGACCTTGGCCAGGTAGCTGTGAGACCTGGGACAAGGCTAAGTCACTCCATTCACAAGACAGGGATAATGATAGTCCCTACCATCATTCAGAGGTTGTTGTGGGTATTTAATGAGGTAATATATGAAAAATGCTTGGAGAGCAGGGCCCCAGCTCAGCAGTGCTTGACAAGTGTGATCTCTCAGGGGCTTTGCAAGCCTGCTGAGGACCACCTTCTCTAGCCCGCCGCTGTCATTTACACACTCTTCTTTGTGTGTGTCAGGTCTTCAGGTGAGACTCATGATTCCCCATTCCACATTCCACATTCCCCACTTGTTTCTGGATAGTGTAGTGGTTAAGGCATTTGGCTACTAACCAGAAGGTCAGTGGTTTAAACCCACCAGTTGCTCCACAGAAGAAAGATGAAGCAGTCTACTTCTGTAAAGACTTACAGCCTTGGAAACCCAATGGAGGTCACTCTGAGTTGGAATCAACTCAGTTGCCTTGAATTTTGGCTCTGGACATGGCCAGGCCAGGGGGAAGAGGCATCAATGCCCTGGTCAGTGCAGCACTCCTAGAAAGCAGGATGTTCTTTGTGTGATTTTATCGTTCAGGGTCCGTGCTTTGCTATCATGAGTCTGTGTTGTAAACGAAATCCAACCAGGTTCAAATGAACTAGCATCTCTAATTTTGCTGTGTGGTAAATACTGCTCTCTAAATATGATATAAATAAGTGTACTTCTTTTCTTTGTTTACTCTCACCTCTTGGCAACATTTTCCATTTGTCTTTCTTTCTCCTATTTTCTCTGTGTGCTTCTCTCTGCCCAACAGACAGTACTTGTTATGACAGCTTTTTCAAGGGCACACCACCTTATTCTGTTTCCTCTTGGTTTCTCTCTGTAGGCAGCCCTGGCATGGCCCAAACTCTAAGACAGCTTTTCCTTTCTCCCTGCCAATTTTAAAATCTTTCTGCTCAACATCATCTGATAGAGATTTGGGACTAAGTAAAATGAATGTTGTATGATTTTCCCTGTAATTTTAGATCCCCAAATACTGCTCTTGGCCAAATAGACTATTCCCTGTGGCTTTTTCACTCCACCACATTTGAGTAATATTGTTGGCATGGATGTAAGTAAACAGTTTGCGAAATGTCATGTTTTGTAAATTAGGAGATGGATGGGCTGGTTTTTGAGTACATGTTCTTGTTTCTCTTGGCTCAGAAGAAAGATGAGTTTGATTCGTGGATGTGAGAACAGATTAGAGGAAGGTAGCAAGATGTGATGCTGATGTAGTTGGTGACAAAAGGGGTCAGTTAAGCAAAGGTGAGAACCAAGTGGCTGAAGGGGAAGCTTCAGAGGCAGTTTGGTGATGAATTAAGGTGACTCTTCACAGAGGAGATAGTGTGTAGTCAGTAAAAAGCTAGCAGAGGAAATTGTAATAAAGTAAAGAAAATATAATAGTAAGGATCCTTTGCTTTGTACCCTTAATAATGGTTTTATTTCTTATAGGATTACTAAACAATTCCAATCTGACATTTCATCTGGTATGAATTTCATATTGTGATTTTTAATTAAGAGGTGCCCTTGTGGTACAATGGTTAAAGCACTCAGCTGCAAACCAAAAGGTTGCTTGGTGATTCAAACTCACCAGCTGCTCTGCTAGAGGAAGATGTGGTAATTTGCTTCTGTAAAGATTTACAGCCTTAGAAACCCAATGCGGCAGTTCTACTCTGTCCTGTAGGGTCACTATGAGTCAGAATTGACATGACAACAGTGGGTTTTGTTTTTGTTCTATTTTAAAATAGCAGCTAGACTGTCCATCCTTTCAGTCATATGTATATTTCCTTTTAACACCATATCTAGCAGAGAGTTCCCAGTTAACATTTTTAAAATATCTTTTGTTGTTGTTGGTTGCCATTACATCTACTGAGACTCCTGGTAACCCCAACAATTATACAACAGATCCAAACAAACAAACATGGCCCTGTCACATTGCCATCCTTGTGGTCATCAGCCTGCATGAGTCCATTGTTGACTTTTAACCTAGGTGCTTGTCTTCCTATCAGACAATATTCTGTTGCGATCCAAAGGGTTAATCATTAAGTGCTCAGCTGCTAACTGAAAGGTAAGCGGTTTGAACCCACCAGCAGCTCTGTAGAAGAAAAGACATAGCAATCTGCTAAAGATTAAAAAAAAAAAAAAAAAAAAAAACCGAACTCACTGTTGCCGAGTAATTTCTGACTCACAGCGACCCCTTCTTGGGTTTCTGAGGCAGTATCTCTACAGATTGTCCAGTCTTCCTTCTGAGGAGTGGCTGGTGTGTTTGAACTGCCAGCGTTCTGGTTAGCAGTCAAATGCCTTAGGTGCTATGATACCAGAGCTCCTCCTGTAGAGATTACAGCCTAGGAAACCCTACAGGTCAGTTCTGCTATGTCCTATAGGGTCACTATGAGTCAGAATCAATGCAGCGGCACATGACAATAGCAACAATCTTTGGTAGTAGGTCACCAGGCCTTTCTTCTTGGTCTGTCTTAGTCTGGAAACTCTGCTGAAATCTGTCCACCGTGGGACCCTGCTGGTATTTGAATTACCAGTGGTATAACTTCCAGCATCACTGCCGTGTACAAGTCACCACAGTACAACAAACTGACGGATAGGTAGTGGTTTATTGTAAAAGCTCTTTAAACTGTCTGAGACATACCACCTCACCTTGAAGAATCCTTTACTATTATTGATTCAAGAGTTGGGAGACTTTTCCTGCCTCTGCTGTTAGCTGTGAAACTTCAAGTTAACTCCTCTGAGACTTTTCTCAGTCTTCATATGGGGAGAGTACCATTCATTCACCCACCTAATTCAGTTCAGATCTTTGTTGTGAATATCATGCCTGACAAATCCTTCTCTTTTTTAACACTTTTCACATTGTATCACAGACATTTCCCAGCTTGAATGGGAGCTCCATCAGGATAGGCATCACACCATAAACATCTTTTTCTCCTCAGTATGTGGAAGACACAAGTAAACCTTTATGGAATAAATGAATGAATGAATGGTTTCATTTTTTGACCTTTCACCAAGTTCCTATGTACTAGTTACTCATGTACAGAAGGTGTTATATACTATAAACAAACAAACAAAAAACCCCATTGCTGTTGAGTCAATTCTGTCTCATAGTTATCTTATAGGACAGTATAGAACTGCTGCATAGAGTTTCCAAAGGTACAATCTTTACGGAAGCAGACTGCAGCATCTTTCTTCTGAGGAGCAGCTGGTGGGTTTGCCGACCTTTCAGTTAACAGCTGAGTGCTTAATCCTTGTGTGACCGTGGCTCCTTATTAAGTACTATAAACAAAATAAACCAGGGAACTAGGCTAGAGAGTGCTAGTGTAGGGGAGGGTGGTTAAGGAAGGTCTCTGTAAGGAAGTGACACATGAAACTTACGGGATATGAAAGGGGCTGGGGAAGAGCATTTCAAGTTGACAGAACAGACATCGCAAAGTCCCTGGGGTAGAACTTGGCCTGGCCTGTGGGAGGAACAGAGAGAAGGTCCATATTGTTGTGTTGTCACTGAGAGCTAGGATAATAGGCAGGAAGACAGAAGAGGGATTCAAGTTCGATCTTGAGTTAAATCTTATAGGCTGTGTAAGGCCATTCATTAGATCATAAGAGAGACGATACACTGTATAAATGAAAGTGGATTTTACTATTAAGGAATACAGTAAAAGAAAGAATTTGGAATTTATCATCAGTTTTCTTTAAGGTGTGGAAAAACTGAGTCTTAAATAGAAAATTCTTTAAATCACTTTTGTTGCTCTTTTTTTTTAAAAAACAAAACAAAAAAAACCCAACAGAACAGTGAAGTGGGTTACCCAAAACCGCACACAAATTATTGTCATAGCCTGATGCCTGGGTTGTGCTTAGATTGCCAGACTTGTCCTGTGCTGACTGGATGCACCACTCCCCCCAAACTTTGCTGACGTCAGGGAGATAGGTGTGACCTTCACCAGAGCCCAGAGGCTGAGTGAGGCCCCGGCAGAAGACAAAGGCTAAAGAGTTCAGAGTCACGTCTTTGGTCACTGCGGTGGTAAAAGTCAGATCTTACATGTTATAGAATTGAAAAAAAAACAAAACAAAAAACACATGAACACATAAAAACCATTTAAAATCCTTTAAAAACTAGTGATCAAAATCCTAATCTTGATGATTCACAGGGTGCAATTAGGGTATATTAAAGTGAGGTTTAAAAATGATCAAAATACATTTGAATGCTGCTCTGAGGTTTTATCTTGGCATCTAATTTACAAGTTGGGTTAACCTAGAGAAGTTGAGGCAGTCCCAGCGGTCTCCACAGCCTCTGCTGGGCATCTTGAGTGTCAGTCGCCTTCTCTGGACTGCTGCTTTTCTGTTTGTAGGTGGGGATACTAGTACCTGTCAGCTACCTCCCCTTTTGTAGTAAAGATCAAATAAAATTAGTTTGATAAAAATGCATGAAAGAGCCATATCAACATGAGGTGATACTATTAATAGGGCTCATCTAGTTGGTTTGTGAAACACTTATTTGTTTGTGGAAAATTCTGCTAAAATGTGTTGGTATATTTCTTGTCTTGAAAAATAGAATGCCCAATGTGCATTCTATGGGTTCAAATGGGTTTTTGATATTTAAAGATCTGTGTCTTGGGTCTTTATGTTGATCATGAAGTTTACTGTTGGTTTCTGGTCTCTGAGACACTTCCTAGAAGCTAGTTTGAAAATAGGCAAAAATATTTTAGGCACTGCCTTGCACCCAGTGATTTGCCTTGCTCTCTTAAAAGAAGAGTGCTGGTGAGAAAAAAAAAAATGCTTCTTTTGAGAAAGTTCTGTTTCTTTTCTCCATGTGATAGTGACAAGATTATATTAAACTAGTCCAAAATTTGTTAGCAAGTGTTGGCAGTGGTTAAAACACTCGGCTGCTAACCAAAAGGTCAGAGCTTCAAACCCAGCAGCCGTTCCTAGAGATAAAGATGAGGCAGTCTGCTTCCATGAAGATTTACAGCCTTCGAATCCCTATGAGGTAGTTCTACTCTGCCCTATAGGGTCTCTCTCTGTAAGTCATAATCAACTCAATGGCAGTGTTTTTTTAGTTAAGGAAATGAAATCCAGAGACTGTGTTCTTGATTTTACTTTTAATCCATTAGGAAGTTGGCTTACACACTGTGCTGGATTACCCAATAAACAAGATAAGCATGAGCTTACTTGTGCTTACTTACTAATCTATAGTGAACAGTTTCACCACATCAAAGATTCTGCTTCTAGGTATGGTTGGCATCTGTCTCTTTCTCAATCCCACAGCACCTTCTTTCAGAATCAAAGCTGCTTTTTAAATTCACAATCCCTGAAAGGGACAGAGTACCCCATAAGCAAAGTAAGCACATGCTTACTTTTGCTTGCTAATCTGTAGTGGACACTTACACATTTCTCACCACAAACCATCTGAAACTGTTTACTACAGGTTAGTAATTAAGCCCATGTTTACCTTGCTTACTGGTAATCTGCCCCTGCATGCACATTAGTACACATTCTGTACCATACACTCACTCACTATACTCAGAGAAATTATTAGCCATCCATTGAATCCCCCTCTACAGTGTGAGGCCTTCCTAGTTCTATTCTGTACTTTGGCATGGAAGACGTGTAAGCCACGCTTCTTCACATTTTTCCAGGGCTGTGCTTATCAAGCTACGGTGCCCAGTCCCCTCATCAGAACCTCCTGTGGAAGGTGTTACAAATACAGGTTCTTGGGCCCACCCTAGACCTGCTGAATTAGAACCCCTGGGGTTATAACTAGCACCTAGCTTCTGGTCCACTCTGAAGTTTGAGAACCTTGGGTTTAAAGTACGCATGCCGAAATAAAAAAAATCAGAGATCAGAAGTGATGAGAAAGGTACTATACTTGAAAATTAATAAAAGTAGCCAATGAAAAACTTTGTGGCATTTTATTTCAGAGGCAGGTACCATTATTCATTTCCAAAATAGTTTAAAATGAAGAGCAAGTTCCTGTCCAGAACATGCCCTCAGGATTGGCAGGAACATGCTTCCTTGTGTGGAGATCAGGAGGTTCAGAGGGGAGAGGGGTCAAGGTGGTGCTGCTCAGCAGTTCCTTCGGGTCACGTTGACTCAGTCCTGGAAGCTGCTGGAGGATTGCATCTGATGTTTGAAACAGCCCAGTTAAGAATTTCAGCAATTTTCTCACTTTTATTAGATGTGTATTTAGGAAAGGAATTGCCTATTATAAGACTAAGACCCTTTGTAGAAAGAGTTCAAGAAGGAGTTGATTTGCTTGTCCTGAGAAACAGGGACTATATGTACATATTTTTTTCTTTTCTACAAAATATATTAATGCAAATATGCTTTGCTGAATTACAGAAAAAAAACAAGGTCTTTTAAAAAATATGAAGTCCTTTTGGTGGAAAGATAATTTTGTTTTGGAAAGCTTATTTAAATCATTGGTTCTTATGGTAGTAGTTATGCCTGATTAAAATTGTTGTTGTTGTTGTTAAGTGCCGTCGAGTCGTTTCCGACTCATAGCGACCCCATGCACAGCAGAACGAAACATTGCCCGATCCCGCGCCAGCTCCACAATCCCTGCTATACTTGAGCCCATCATTGCAGCCACCGTATCAATCCATCTCCTTGAAGGCCTCCCCCTCTTTCGTCGACCCTCCACCCTACCAAGCATGACGTCCTTCTCCAG
>NW_006921641.1:2670496-2681959 GCF_000298275.1 Orycteropus afer afer | reverse complement strand
CTTCAAGGCTCAGGGGTCCAGGATTATCTTCTGTGTCTGTGTTAATTGTTTTCCCTTTTCTTTGTTGAAGAGGGTCTGTGCAGTCTTTCTGCCTAGTCTGCCATCTTACCGGAACTCAAGTAATCTATTTCTGAAACATCAGCCATTGAAAACCCTCCCAAAGGGGCAGGGAGGCCGCATCTTCTGCCCTTCTCTGACCCCACAAGTGGAAGACAGAATCACCATCAGTACCCCACGGCCTATTCCTGTGAGGCCAGACAATGCTGCTTCCCTCAAGCCCTTTCAGCAACCCTGACACCAGCCGTTCCTCCTGTATTACCCACCACCTCTCTGCTGGCTTCAATAATTCTCTGCATTGGCCACAGAGAACTCACAGATTATGGAGTTTATTAGGGAAGCAACAGGCTGCAGTTCAAGTTTAGGACCATGCTTAGTCTCTCTAAGCTCGCCGTCTCTCAGCCAACAGTCTTTCTCAGTCTCTCTCCCAGCAATGTGTGTCTCTTGGTGTCTCTCTCTCTCTCTCAGCAGTGTGTGTCTTTTAGGAGCGTGTTTCTCTCAGCAGCATGTCTTTCTTAGGCAGCAGTCAGAGAGACTCCTTCTGCTTCTAGGAGGGCTCCTTTTGAACCCGGCAGAGTGCCAAACTAACCAATCCCAGCATCATAATTCTATGTACCTGAGAGAGAATTTCGCAAAAGATTGCTTTGTGCTGCTCCCAACAGAAATACCCCAGGTGGATAACTTTAATGATCAGGAACTACTCAGTTGCACATGGCAGATTCCACCATGGATTTTACAAAGACTTATGGCTAGAAAAGCCACATTGTGTAATTTACTACACCACAACAGTTCTATTCTGACACACATGCGGTCATTGTGACTCAGAGTCAGCTCAACAGCAGCTAGTTCAGTTTTTGTTTTTCAGTCTCAGTGGGGTATACTTTTTTTCTTTCTTTTTTTTTTTCTTTTTAGGAAACAACTGCTAATATTTTTATAGCTGAGTTATTTCTGTGCATATGTCCTTAGGGGTTAATTTCTTATTTTTGCTTTGGCTTTTCATTTCAATTCACTAACTTTTTATGAAGTACTCTATAGAAGACATTTTGCTATGGGCTGAAAAGACAAGAAAAATACTCCTGCTCTGCAGGGCTTACAATCCAGTGGAAGACCAAGATGATTATAACACTAGGAATGTGGTGGACACACCCTAAGGTGATCCCCAGTGAGTCATGCCCTTGTATAATCTCCTCCCCTCCCCTTGAGTATGGGCAGAACCTGCAACTTGCTTCTCACCAATAAAATATAGCAAAGGTAATTGGATGTCATTTCCTTGGTTATATTATGCTGTATACTACTCTACCATAGCAAACTGCACTGAGAGGCTTCCTGTTGGCTTTGATGAATTAAGCTGCCATGTTGTGAACTGTTTCTGGAGAGGGTCACATGACAGGGAGTGGTGGGCAGCCTCTGGACATGAGACAGTCTCCAGCTGACAGCCAGTAAGCTGAGGCCCTTGGTTCTGTGGCTGAAAGGAAGTAAATTTTGCCAGTAGCCTGAATGATCCTGGATGAGGTTTCTCCATTTGAGCTTCAGATTAGACTGCAGCCTGGCCAACACCTTGATTGAAGTTTTGAGACACTCTGAAGCACAAGACCCAGTTAAGCCATGCCCAGACTTCTGACCCACAGACACTGTGAGATAATAAATATATGTAGCTCTAAGCCATCAAGACTGTGGTAATTTTGTTACGTACTAATAGAAAACTAATACAAGAAAGAATGTGTAAATTCCAGAAGAGTGGCCCAGACCCAAGGCTCATTCATTGATCTAAGCATCTTTTGAACACATTCTATGAGTTGGCCACTTGCCCAAACACTGGAGGTACGAAAATGAATAAAAAATGGTCATATGTTCAGGTGGCTTTCAATCTGTGGGAAAGGAGTGTGAGGGAGAGAATTTGCTCTTTGTGGAAATGCTAGAGTAGGAAGTGTTTGAGATGGATTTTGAGGACAGCAAGTGTTTGGACTTGGGGGTCTGTTTGGTGGAAAGGCTCTTCATTCAGGTGATGGATGGTGCAGGCTTTCTAGTTTGGCTGGGAATGATATTCCTGGAAGGTGTGGATTTGCTTTAATGACAAGTATTTATTGAAGAATGGAACAATACCATTTCAGTAGATTGACAAGATACAATCATAAATTAAAGTTTTGAGGTCTATGGCCAAAGTGGAAAACATTAAATTTTATTTTAAGAATAATAAAATTACAAATCATAAGGCGTCTTAAGTATCTTCTGATAATCCTTCCTGTTTATTCAAGTCTTCAGTTGGGTCATTGGATCTCAAAGCCAGATTCTCTGAAGAGCACTGAATAATTTTCTTCTAACAGAATTGTTTTATGGCCTTTTCCTCTATTGAGTGAGATAGAGGACAATGAAGACACCACTGTACATCTCTTATGTTTCTAGGTTTTTAGGACAATCAAGGAGGTTCACCAGGGAGCCTCTTTTTTTTTTTTTTCCCCAATAATATTTTATTGTGTTTAAGGTGAAATGTTTCACAGCAAATTAGTTTATTATTTAATAATTTTTACAGAGTATGTAATGATATTGGTTACACTTTTTACAATGTGTCATCATTTCACTAATTCCATTCTAGTTGTACCATTGCTAGTACTCTAGTTTCCCTATTCTGCTTTCTTCTCATCTTTGCCTTAGAGTAATTTTTGGCCATATGAACTCATGTAGATGATTTTTTTTTCCTTCTGAAATTGTGATTTGGGTGAAAGCTTACAGAGCAACTTGGTTTTCCATGCAATAATCTATACACATTGTGTTTTGTGACATCTCCACACTGCAGCAGGGAGCAGCAGCAGTCAGGGCCAGCAGCAGGAATAGGTAAGGTGGGCGGGGGACAGCCCCAGAAGACAGGGAGCAGCAGCAGACATGGCCGGCAGGAACAGAAAAGGGGTAGCCAAGGAAGTGAGCAGAACGGTTGGAACAGCTAAGGGAGATGACCTTGTCTGTTGGTTTGTCATACCGTGGTGGCTTGCGTGTTGTTGTGAGGCTGGAGGCTGTGCTAGTGGGGGTGCCTGTGGTGGGCCAGTTTAGGTGGAGCTCCCAGACTAAGACAGACTCGGAAGAAGGAAGAGGCCATCCACTTCTCAAAGAATTGGCTAGTGAAAAACTTATGAATAGAAGTGAAACACTGTCTGAGATATTATTGGAAAATTTGATGAATAGCCTTGAAACATTGATACAGTGCTGGAAGATGAGCCCCTCAGGTTGGAAGGCACTCACAGTATGACTGGGAAAGAGCTACCTTATCAGAGTAGAGCCTACCTTATTGATATGGATAAAGTAGAGCTTTCGGGGCCTCCATTTGCTGAAGTGGCATGACTCAGCATGAGAAGAAACAGCTGCAAACATCCATTGATAATTAGAACATGGAATGTACGACATATGAATCTAGGAAAATTGAAAGTTGTCAAAAATGAAATGGAACACATAAAGATTGATGTCCTAGGCATTAGTGAGCTGAAATGTACCAGTTTTGGCCATTTTGAATCAGATAACCATATGATCTGCTATGCCAGATGTGGTGGTTACACTTGTGTGTTAACTTGGCTGGGCCTGGTTGAGTGGCTGCACAGCTAAATGTAGTTATTCCCCAAGGTGAGATTGGTAATTAAACCCATGGTGGGATCTATTGGAGCAGCTGAATAGCTGCCTTTTGAGTATGTGGTCTGCTTCCCATATATAAGAAACAGCTTTGGGAATGGTCTCTAGTTTATGGCATGTTTGAACCCTACATGTAGCCATGTTGTTGTTCAGCAGCCTGCCATGCTCCGCTGATGTTGGGACTTAAAATGGACTGGAATTAATGGCCTGCTGTCTGGTTTGTTAACATCAAGACTGTGCCATTTTATTTGTTTACCTTGGGCTTGTTAGCCTAAGTGAAGAGATGCTTCTAGCTTCAGTGGGCTGGGAGCAAGAGGCAGAGCTGAAGCCCGAGGTGGAGGGAATATCACCCAGCCCCTAGAGCCTGGCATTTTGAACTTGGACTTCTAGCCTCCCGAACTGTAAAATAATAAATTCCTGTTTGTTCAAGCCAACCCATTTGTGGTACATTCTTGTCAGAGCACTACTAGGTAACCAGAACACTGGGAATGACAAATTGAAGAGGAATGGTGTGGCATTCATCATCATAAAGAGTGTTTCAAGATCTATGCTGAAGTACAATGCTGTCAGTGATAGAATAATATCCATATGCCTACAAGGAAAGCCAGGTAATACTACTATTATTCAAGTTTACGCACCAACCACCAAAGCCAAAGATGAGGAAATTGAAGAATTTTACCAATTTCCCAGTCTGAAATTAACCAAACATGCAATCAAGATATGCTGATTATCACTGGTGATTGGAACGCAAAAGTTGAAAACAAGAATCACTGGTAGTTGGAAAATTTGGCCTTGAAGATAGAAATAATGCTGGAGGTTGCATGATAGAATTTTGCACAACCAATGACTTATTCATTGCAAATACCTTTTTTCAACAACACTAATGGTGGCTATACATGTGGACTTGGCCAGATGGAGTACACAGGAATCATATTGACTATATCTGTGGCAAGAGGGGATGGAGAAGTTCAATATCTCCAGCCAAAACAAAGCTAGGAACTGATTGTGGAACAGACCATCAACTGCTCATTTGCAAGTTGAAGTTGAAGTTGAAGACAGTTGAAACAAGTCCACAAGAGTCAAAATGGGACCTTGATAACATCCCTCCTGAATTTGTTGCCGTTGTTATGTGCCACCAAGTTGGACTTGACTCATAGCGACCCCTCTTTGGGTTTCTGAGGCAGTATCACTACGTAAGTAGATTGCCCCATCTTCCTTCTGAGGAGTGGCTGGTGGGTTTGAACTGCCAGCCTTCTGGTTAGCAGTCAAGTGCCTTAGTCCTGAATTTAGAGATCATTTAAAAGATAGATTTAATGCATTGAACACCAGTGTCCGAAAACCAGAGGAATTGTGGGATGATATCAAGAACATTATCCATGAAGAAAGCAGAAGGTCATTAAAAAGACGGGAAAGGAAGAAAAGACCAAAATGGATGTCAGAAGAGACTCTGAAACTTGCTCTTCAGTGGAGAGTATCTAAAGCAAATGGAACAAATGATGAGATAAAAGAGCTAAACAGAAGATTTCAAAGAGCAGCTTGAGAAGACAAAGTAAATTATTATAATGAAATATGCAAGGACATAGAGTTGGAAAGCCAAAAGGGAAGAACACACTCAGCATTTCTCAATTTGAAAGAACTGAAGCAGAAATTTAAGCCTCAAGTTGCAATACTGGAAGATTATATGGGCAATATATTGCATGATGCAAGAAACATCAAAAGAAGATGGAAGGAGTCCATCTTTGGTACAGAGTAATTGTACCATAAAGAAGTGGTTGATGTTCATCCATTTCAGGAGGGGGCATATAATAAAGAACCAATAGTATTTGAAAGAAGAAGTCGAAGCTTCACTGAGGAAAGTGGCAAAAAACAAGGCTCCAGGAATTGACAGGATACTCATTGAGATATTTCAACAGACGAATGCTGCACCAGGGTCACTCACTTGGCTATGCCAAGGGATTTGGAAGACAACTGCCTGGCCAACTGACTGGAAAAGATCCATATTTGTACCCATTGCAAGGAAAAGTGATCTCACAGAATGTGGAAATTATTGAACAATATCATTAATATCTCACACAAGTAAAATCATACTGAAGATAATTCAAAAATGGTTGTAGCAGTATATTCACAGAGAACTTCCAGAAATGCAGGCTGGGTTCAGAAGAGGACATGAAATGAGGTATATCTTTGCAGATGTCAGATGGATCTTGGCTCAAAGCAAAGAATACCAGAAAGATGTTTATTTGTGTTTTATTGAGCATGCAAAGGTATTCGATTGTGTGGATCATAACAAATTATGAATAAGATTGAGAAGAATAGGAATTCCAGAACACATAATTGGGTTCATGAGGAACTTGTACATAGATCAGGAGGCTGTCTTTCTAACAGAAGAAAGGGACACTGCATGGTTTAAAATCAAGAAGGGAGTGCCTCAGGGTTGTATCCTTTCACCATGCTTATTCAATCTGTATGCTGAACAAATAATCTGAAAAGCTGGGCTATATGAAGAAGAACATGGTATCAGGGAAGACTTTTTAACAACCTGCATTATGCAGATGACACAACTTTGCTTGCTGAAAGTGAGGATGACTTGAAACACTGATGAAGATTAAAAACTACAGTTTGCAGTATGGATTACACGTCAATATAAAGAAAAACAGAAATCCTTACAATCAATGGGACCAATAAGCAGCATCATGATAAATGGAGAAAAGATTGAAGTTGTCAAGAGACTTCATATTACTTGGTTCTACAATCAACTCCAATGGAAGCAGCAGTCAAGATATCAGATGTCGTATAGCATTGGGAAAATATGCTGCAAAGGACCTCTTTCAAGTGCTGAGGAGCAAGGATATTTCCCTGAAGACTAAGGTATGCTTGACACAAGCGTCATATGCATGTGAGAACTGGAGAAAGAAAAAGGAAGACTGAAAAAGAGTTGATGCTTTCAAGTTCTGGTGTTGGTGAAGAAAGCTGAGAGTACCATGGACTGCCAAAAGAACTAACAAATTTGTCCTGGACGAAGTGCAGCCAGAATGCTCCTTGGAAGTGAGAATGGGCAGATTTTGTCTTACATGCTTTGGTCATGTTGTAAAAAGGGACCATTCCCTGGAGAAGGATATCATGTTTGGCAAAATGGAGGGAAAACAAGTAAGGGGAAAGCCCTCAATGAGATGGATTGATACAGTAGCTGCAACGATGGGCTCATAGCAAGGATTGTGGGGCTGGCATGGGACCATGTTTCGTTCTGCTGTACATGAGGTCGCTATAAGTTAGAGACAACTCGACGGCACCTAACAACCACACTGTAATAGCACTCTTCCCACTTCCTCCCTGGGCCCACCCCTTTCTTTTGTCCTTCATTCCCATCACTTCCCACCTAGGTTCCTAGCTCTATCCCTGAGCACATGCTGTCCTCTTCTTCTCATATGCTTGATCATTCTAATGACTGCATACCTTCCTGATACTACTGTTCACCTCATAGGGCTGTCTATGGTTTGGCTGACAGTTGAGTCACTAGGGTTATGTTCAATTCCTAGGTTGAAGGCTGTCTTAGGGCCATAGTCTCGGGGGTGCCCCCAGTCTTCATAAGACTTGTAAGTGGCATTTTTTGTGAGTTTGAGTTTTCTTCCATATTTTCCCCCACCCTCTCTGGGACCTCTTACTGTGATCCCTTTCAGAATGGTCAGCAGTGATAGCCAGACACCATCTAGTTCTTCAGGTCTCTGGGTATGGAAGCTGGGGTTCATGTGCTCTATTAGTGCTTTGGATTAATTCTTTTCTTGTGTCTTTAATTTACTTTGCTCTTCTCTGCTTCAGACAGGGAGAGACCAGTAATTGCACCTTAGTTGGCTGCTCTTAAGCTTTTAAGAACCTAGTCACTGCTCACCAAAGTAGGATGTAGGACATTGTGGACTATGTCATGCCAGTTGACCTTAGTGTCTGTGTTACTGGATTCTCTAGAGAAACAAAACCAGTAAAGCTTATATATGTATATATAGAGAAATTTATCTTAGGAAAATGGCTCACACACTTACAGAAGCTGGCAAGTCCAAAGTTCCTGGGTCAAATGTCAAGCTGAAGGCTTTTCCACGTCAAGCTGGAGGCTTTTCCCGACTCTTGCAGCCTCAGGGGCTGAGGAGCTCAAGGCTGGCAGGCAGTACACTGGCTGTTGACTCCAACGAATGACAAATCCAAGATCTCCAGGCCAAATGGTGGATTGTTCGCTCATGGACAGTTGTAGGAAGCACAACAGAATCCTGATCCAGAGAAGAATGTCTCTCTTCCCAGGATGTCCTTGGATATACTGGAAGTTTCCTAGGGAAACTCCTTTCAACAGATTGCGTGCTCAAAACATAATAATCTGATCCCATCATAGAAATAACCACATCACAACAGCTTAAACCACACAGAATTGTGGTCCAGCCAAGTTGACACACAGCTCCAGCTATCGCAGTCCACCTCTTGTCAACTTGGCAGTTGTACACATCTTCTTAACCATATATAATCTCTAAATAAGGACAATTATAAAGTCATATTTGCGCCTAACACGATACACTAACACACATACAACCAAAACGTATTAACCTTATTTACATTTCACAGTTCATAACAAAAGGAAACAAAAATATTTGATGCACATATACAATGAAGAAATATAACAATCACAGTCCTTGTTTCTGCAGCTGGTCATGTGGTTGTAGCTGATACTCAGAACTACCTTCTTCCACCACCCATTCTGTATTTCTCTTGCCCTCAGCAAGCACCTTAGCTGGTTGTGGTTCTTTACCTGGTGGGGTGACCCAAACCTTCATTCCTGAAGGGTCTGGGCCATTAGCAGTCATAACAGAATTGGGTTGCTGTAATTTTCCATTTACTTTAATCACAGGGCATGGTAGTACTAAGAGATGTCCTAAAGAATCTTCTGTATTCCAGACGTATTCTTCTTTACCTCCATTATGTAAAGCCAATCCAATTTCTCCTTGGTAATCAGGATTTATCAAACCAGATAGTACGTAATGGCCTTCTTTGTCTGTTGATCCAGAGGCATGAGGAAGCCAAAATGGCCAGGTGGCATTCTTAATTTCCAGTTCAATGCAATCTGTATTGTGTCTCCAGGTGGGAGTGTTCCTCCCTTTGGGACTAAGATGTCCAGACCTGCAGAGCGTAGGGTAGCAGGGACAGGAAGCAAAAATTGTTTGAGTGGGTCATTAGGGGTACTAGTGAGTGGTACCGCTCTCGTTTCCACCCCTTGGTTCCTGGACCTGTGAATCCTGGCTATTGGAGAAACAGAACCATATATTGGACACTGGTTTAGAGCATACACAGCTTCCTAGAGAACATTGCCCCAACCCTTCAAGGTATTGCCACCTAACTGGTGCTGTAATTGTGTTTTCAGGAGGTCATTCCATTGCTCTATCAAGCCAACTGCTTCAGGATGATGGGGAACACGGTAATACCAGTGAATTTCATGAGCATAGCCCATTGCTGCACTTCATTTGCTGTGAAATGAGTCCCTTGATCCAAAGCAGTGCTGTGTGGGATACCATGATGGTGGATATGTCATTCTGTAAGTCCACAGATGGTAGTTTTGGCAGAAGCATTGCGTGCAGGGAAGGTGAATCCATATCCAGAATAAGTATCTATTCCAGTAAGAACAAAACACTGTCCTTTCCATGCTGGAAGTGGTCCAGTGTAATCAACCTGCCACCAGATTGCTGGCTGAACACCCTGAGGAATGGTTCCATATCATGGACTCAGTGTTGGTCTCTGCTGTTGGCAGATTTGGCACTCAGCAGTGGCGGTAGCCAAATCAGCCTTGGTAAGCGGGAGTCTATGTTGTTGAGCCTATGCATAACCTCCATCCCTGCCACCATGGGCACTTTGTTCATGAGCCCATTGAGCAATGACAGGAGTAGCTGGGGAAAAAGGATGGCTGGTTTCCACTGAACATGTCATCCTATCCACCTGATTGTTAAAGTCCTCTTCTGCTGAGGTCATCTTTTGGTGGGCATTCACATGAGACACAAATATCTTTACTCTTTTGGCCCATTTGGAGTGATCTATCCACATACCTCTTGCCCATACGTCCTTATCATCAATCTTCCAATCACGCTCCTTCAAAGTCCCAGACCATCCAGCTAAGCCATTAGCCACAGCCCTTGAATCTGTATATAATCACACATCTGGCCATTTCTTATTCCATGCAAAGTGAACAGGCATATGCATGCCTCGAAGTTCTGCCCATTGGGAGGATTTCCCTTCACTGCTGTCAACAACTAAAACGACACAGAACTGTGGTCCAGCCAAGTTGACACATAGCTCCAACTATCACAGTGTCCCTTGAGATGATGGTCCTGAGCCTCCGTACTCAGCAACTCATTCCTTGAAGGTGTTTGGTTAAGAATAAGATGTTTTCATAACTTTGTCTCCTGCATGCTCTACTACATTCATGGGTATGTTTGAAGGACATGTAATACATAGGTAGAGATAGCCTTTATCAAACATATATTCGTGGGTGTAGTCCCATTCGCATTCCTACCTGTGTTCGGCTTGAGTGTCTATCTATGTATCCACTTGTAAATTATTGTTATTACTATTTTTGCAGGGTTGTGTATGTGTATTCACCTTTATTGCACTCTTGTCCTCCTCCCTGTTTCTTCCACTGCCTTGATCATTTTGTGCTGACCTATCCCTCGTTGTATATTACCTTTCCCTTCATTCAAGTTAATATATGACTACCCTGGTAGCATAGTACCTAAGGCACTTGACTGCTAACCAGAAGACTTGCGGTTCAAACCCACCAGCCACTCCTTGGAAGGAAGGTTGGGCAGTCTACTTCCATAGTGCTACCATCTTGGAAACCCAAGGAGGGGTGGCTATGAGTCAGATCTGACTTGATGGCATATAACACCAATAACAATAACAACAGCAACAACCCTCTAGTTGGTGATTTTGCTTCAATCTCTTCTTCTTCCACCATGGTAAGCTTCAAAGCACAATTCTTTCTGTGTGTAAACCTTTTCTTAACTTTTTACAGTAGTGGTTTCATGCAATAATTGTCCTTTTGTGATTGACTGATTTCACTCAGCATAATGAAATGAACAGAAAACTAGGTTCATTTATGTTATGATGTGTTTTGTAGATTCATTGTTATTTTTGAATGTTGCATAGTATTCTATTGTTGGTATGTACCGTGTTGTTGTTGTTATGTGCCGTCAAGTCGGACCCGACTCTTAGCGACCCCTCCTTGGGTTTCTGAGGCAGTATCACTACGGAAGTAGATTGCCCTATCTTCCTTCCAAGGAGTGGCTGGTGGTTTATCCATTTATCTGTCGATGGGTACTTCTCCATGTTTTTGCTATTGTGAATAATGCTGTGATAAACATGAATGTGCATATATCTGTTTGTGACATGGCTCTTAATTTCTCTAGGATATATGCCAAATAGTGGGATTGCTGGATCATCTAGCATTTCTATTTTCAACTTTTTAAGGAAGCACCATACTGCATTCCACACTGGTTGTACCATTTTACAATCCCACTAGCAGTGTATGAGGGTTCCAGTCTCTCCACACCCTTGTCAGTATTTTTTTTTTTTTTTAAACTTTGCTATTAATGTTGGGGTAAGATGAGAGATCATTGCTGTTTTGATTTGCATGTCCCTAATGGCTAATGAGGGGCTATTGTGGCATAGTGCCTAAGGCATTTGACTGCTAACCAGAAGGCTGGCAGTTCAAACCCACCAGCCACTCATCGGAAGGAAGGTTGGGCAATCTACTTCCATAGTGATAGC
>NW_006921641.1:2619572-2669620 GCF_000298275.1 Orycteropus afer afer | reverse complement strand
GCTTGAAAGCTTTTAAGACCCCAGTCGCTACTCACCAATGTAGGATGTGGAGCAATGCTTTTATGTATTTTGTAGTGCCAGTTGAGTCTGGTGTATCCTAGTACTATGGTCCTGAGGTAGTAGCTCTATTGGATCTCTCTCCCATAGTGTTGGGATGTCTGTGAGAGATTACTCTGTGTCTGTCTTCTGTTGTTTCTGTAGGGACTGCAAGTATTTTGTATCACTGGTACCTGTACAAGGTAAGCCTCAGCTGAGTCTATCCTTGATCTAGAGTATACCTCTATTCACTGATTCCTGTCTGATCATCTCAGGTATTTATGTGTTTATCTGTATAGCCTAGTGTTTGGTGTTAATGGCAATGTGGTATTGTGGACACATTGGTTTGTTTTAACATCTGTCATCTATCTCTTATGTGCACAGTTCGGTATCCTCTCATTTCCCAATGTTATCACGGTGGTCATATATCCTTCCCATATATCTCTCCCCCTACGCATGTCAGCGTGTAAGCCCCAACTAGCCCTAAATTAATCCCTCCCTTTCCCTCCCCATCCCGGTAACCTACTAGGTGAGTTCCCTTTCCCAAGCAAACCCCTCTCTGTCTTTTTACAGTAACGGGCTCATGCAGTACTTGTCCTTCTGCAGTTGACTTTATTTCCCTCAGCATAATGTCCTCCAGGTTTATCCACGTTGTGAGATGATTCGCATATCCCTCATTGTTCTTTAATGTGGCATAGTATTCCATTGTGTGGATATACCATAACTTGGTTATCCACTCATCCGTTGACGGGCATGTAGGTTGTTTCCATCTGTTTGCTATGGTGAACTGTGCTGCAATGAACATAGGTGTACATATGTCTGTTCGTGCGTTCTCTCTCACCTCTTTAGGATATATTCCTAGTAATGGAATTGCTGGGTCAAATGGTACTTCTATTTTCAGTTTTTTAAGGAAACACCATACCGTTTGCCACAATGGTTGTACCATTTTACAACCCCACCAGCAGTGCATAAGAGTTCCAATCTCTCCACAACCCTGCCAGCATTTGTTACTATCTGATGTGTTGAACTTTGCTATTATTGCTGGGGTGATATGATATTTTACTGTTGTTTTGATTTGCATCTCTCTAATGATTAATGATCGTGAGCAATTTCTCATGTGTTTGTTGGCTGCTTGTATATCTTCTTTGGTGACGTGTCTGTTCAAGTCTTTTGCACATTTGTGAATTGGGTTATTTGTCTTTTTGGTATTGAGGTGTTGAAGTTTTCTGTAGATTTTGGAGATAAGTCCTTTGTCAGATATGTCATAGGCAAATATTTTCTCCCAATCTGTAGGTTCTCTTTTTACCCTTTTGACGAAATCTTGCAATGCACACAAGAATTTATTTTTTAAAAGGTCTCAGTCATCTAGCTTCTCTTCTATCTCCTGTACATTCTGGGTTATGCTTGACAGTCTATATATGCCATAAATTAGGGCTCCTAGATTTGCCCCTATTTTACCTTTGATGAATTTTATAGTTTTGAGTTTTACATTTAAGTCTTTGATCCAGCTTGAGTTTGTTTTTGTGTATGGGGTGAGGCATGGGTCTTGTTTCATTTTTCTACAGGTGGATATCCAGTTTTGCCAGCACCATTTGTTAAAGAGGCTATCCCTTCCCCATTTAATGGGCTTTGGGCCTTTGTCAAAGATCAGTTGTCCATAGATGGATGGGTCTGTGCCTGAGCTTTCAATTCTGTTCCATTGGTCTATCTGTCTGTCATTGTACCAATACCATGTTGTTTGACTACTGTGGCTGTATAGTAGTTCTTAAGATCTGGGAGTGTGAGACCTCCCACTTTGTTTTTCTTCTTGAGAAGTGCTCTGCTTATTCACTTTCCATATGAAATTAGTAATTAGTTTTTCCATGTCCTTAAAAAATTCGTTGAAATCTGGATTGGGTTTGTGTTAAATGTATAGATTGCTTTAGGTAGTATTGACATTTTCACAATGTTTAGTCTACCTATCCATGAACCAGGCAGGTTCTTCCATTTATGCAGTACCCTTGTTGTCTCTTGTAGTAGTGTTTTATAGTTTTCTCTGTATAGGTCTTTTGTGTCTCTGGTGAGGTTTATTCCTAGATATTTTATCTTTTTTGTAGCTATAGTGAATGGTATGGTTTCCCTTATTTCTTTATCAGAGGAGTCCCTGCTGGTGTAGAGAAATCCAACTGATTTTTGTATGTTGATCTTGTATCCTGCCACTTTGCTGAACCTCTCTATTAGTTCCAGTAGTTTTTTATTGAGTCCCTTGGGTTTTCTATGTACAGGATCATATCATCTGCAAATAGAGATAGTTTTAATTCCTCTTTGCCAATTTGTATGCCTTTTATTTCTCTTTCTTGCCTTATTGCCCTGGCCAGGACTTCCAATACAATGTTAAATAGAAGTGGTGATAGAGGGCATCCCTGTCTGGTTCCCATTCATAAGGGGAATGCCTTGAGTCTTTCTCCATTAATAACAATGTTGGCCATTCATTGCCATCCTCCCACCCCCAGTCTGTAGGTTCTCTTTTTACTCTTTTGACAGTCTTTTGATCCACATAAATGTTTAATTTTTAGGAGGTCCCAGTCATCTAGTTTGTCTTCTGCTGTTTGTGCATTTTCAGTTGTGTTTGATAGTTTATTTATGCCATGTGTTAGGGTCCATGAGTTTGCCTGTATTTTTTCTTTGACTCTCTTTATGGTTTGGGGTTTTACATTTAGGTCTTTGATCCATCTTGAGTTAGTTTTTGTATATGGTATGATGTATGGATATATATATATATATATTTCTGCAAATGTCTGTCTAGTTTGTCCTGCCCTATTTGTTAAAGAGATTATCTCTCTGCATTTAATGGGTTTGTAGATGACTTTTAAAACAAACTCATTATTCATGGGTGATATACTTTGAGCCAGTCTTTGAGTCAATCTATTATTTAGCTAAAAGGCAACCTCAAGTGATAATTTTAGTTTAAGGTTTAAAGAGTATTTCAGGGCAACAGTCTCAAGGAGTCCTCTAATTTCAACTGGTCCAAAGTCCAGACTTTTGAAGAGTTTGAGTTCTTTTCCACATTTTTCTCCCCTTCTAACAGGACTCATCTGCTGTGGCCCTGCTCAGAATGGCCAGTAATGGTAGCCAGGTACCATCTAGTTCTTTTGGTCTCAGGGTAGATGAGGCCCTGGTCATAGACTGTTAATTTTGTAGACTACTTTCTTCTCTGAGACTTTGATTTCCTTCTTTCTCTTTTTCTCCAGTGGAGTAGAGCTCAATAGTTGTATCCCACCAGGTAGCCTTTCCAAAGATGCCATTTTCGGGAAGTACCTCTCATGTTATAAGGTGTGTCAGAGTTCTGATTCCTAACTACATCAATACAAACAGGTGCCAGTGTGAACCTTCTCCCATAAGTACCAGAACAAGCACATGACTGTCTGTTTCTGCTTTATTGCTAGTAAACATCTCATTCTACTGCTGATTTTATAAATGGTTTTGACCAAATCTCTCCCTCTCTTTTTTTGCAGCTGAATACGTTTCAGGTTTTCCTTTCATGTTTCCTTCTGACATTTCTCATCACTCAGCTTGGTAGTAAAAACATGGCTTTGACGGGCCTTCTGATCTTGTGATCTTGTGAAATCTCCTTTCCTGATGGTCTTTCAAAGAGAAGAGCAACTTGTCTTTCTAGCATATTTTAGCTTTGCCATATACCTGCAGGTGGTGGGCTTGACGTGGACACCTCTGGGATCAAGATTAAACAACTGAAAGGGTCTTCAAGGGTCATGTTTTCTCAACCTCTCATTTTATAGAGGAGGGGAATAAGGACCAAAAGAAGAGAAGTGACTTCCCTGGCTCCATTGAACTCTGATTGTCTTTCTCTACAAAAAGTTGATTATTTCCATAAAGTTTGATAATAACATGTAAGAAACATTTGAAACTTGTTTGAAACAAAACAAAACAAACCCACTGCTATAAAGTCAATTTTGACTCATAGAGATCCCATGGGACAGAATAGAACTGCTCAGTAGGGTTTCCAAGGCTGTAAATTTTTATGGAAGTAGATTGCCTTGTCTTTCTCCTGCAAAGCAGATGGTGGGTTCAAACCACTGATCTTTGGGTAGCAGCCAATTGTTTAACCACTGTACCACCAGAGCTCCTTAGAAAAAAAGTAAAGTGGTATGTAAATATTAACTATAGTCAATCATATACTTTGGATAAGATATTTTAATTTTGTTAAATGAGCATTGAGATAAGTATTTGCATTTAAAACATAGAAAGACAAAGTTGTTTGCAACTGGAATGCAGGAAAAACCCCCTACTTTTGAACAAGTGGTGTTCCATCCATAAGTTATTTATGTTCCTTTTCTGAGTAATAGTGCCAGACCCTGTGATGACTGCTTCACATGGGTTGTTTCAGGAAATGCCCATGTTAGCTACAATGTTAACCTCCATTTTGTAGGTGAGCAAACTGAGGTTTAAATTCCTACAGCTGATTCAAACTCAGACCTGGTTTCTCTTCATCTCTGCATTCCACTGCCTCATAGGGGAACTCAGTCCAGAGGCCATAGTGTTCACCCTAGTTTAGAACCCACCTACCAACTTAGAGATGTTTTTAATGGCAGAATGATCTTTGAGTTATAACTTGGGATTACAGGGTTACATGTCTTCCCCTCAGTGCAGTAGAACACTACTTCCATTACCTACACATGTATTGTTATTCTCACCAAGATGAAGGTTTCTGTTAAGGAATTGTTATTCTGTGGAGCTCAACACCAGGGGTCCCTTTTTCTCTCAGAAGCTAGGCTCCAGGCCTTGGTGGAGTTGGGGGGGGGCCTGCTGGAAGTGCTGAGGGTGGGAATGGAGAATCTCAGGGGTGTATGGGGCTCTGTTTAAACCTCTAGCAACACTTATTGGTTTTCCATTACTTTTTCTGGAAACTGCAGGAAAGACTTGAGTGTTCTCCTTTCTGTTTCTTCTGTGTTGTTGTTGTTGTATGTGCCGTTGAGTCGGCCCCGACTCATAGCGACCACACCTTGGGTTTCCGAGGTGGTATCACTAGGGAAGTAGATTGCTCCACCTTCCTTCTGAGGAGTGACTAGTGGGTTTGAACCGCCAGCCTTCTGGTTAGCAGTCAAGCGCCCTAGGCACTATGCTATCTAGGCTTCTGAATCTAGCTTTTAATAGACTTCTTTTCCCTCCTTGCCACCACAGCATAGAAAACTTCTCTGCCTGTTTCTGAAGAAAAGATATAGCTAACTTGAGGCTTTTTAAGGTACTCTGGTGGTGTAGTGGTTAAAGCATTCAGCTGCTAACCAAAAGGTTGGCAGTTTGAAACCACCAGCTGCTCCATGGGAGAATGATAAGACAGTCTGCTTCCACAAAGATTTACAGCCTTGGAAACCATATGGGGCAGGCAGTTCTAGTCTGTCCTACAGGGATGCTCTGAATCGGAATTGACTTGATGGCAGTGAGTGAGAGGCTTTCTAAGGGCATTTTCTGCTATCAGTTGCAGGTGTAAAAAGGGCTCTTTTATCTCATGGAAGAAAAAAAAAAGTTGCCATTGACTAGGTCTGACTCATGGCAACCCCATATTTGTCAGAATAGAACTGTGTTCCAGAAGGTTTTCATTGGCACCTCTGAGTAGACTCAAACTGTGAACCTTTTGGTTAGCAGCTGAGTGTGTTAACTCTTTACACCACCCAAGGACTCTTATCTCATGGTAGCTACTTAGTAAATATGTTTTGAATTAATAAATGAATAAATCTGTCACCTCTTTCTCCTTGCCTCCCCCATTGGCCTATAGTATTAGATCGTAAGGGTGAGTTTTATGTACATAGAAGATTGTTTGTGATTTGTCTGTATTTCTGAGGAAAATTAAGACTAAGCAGCTGGGGCAGAGGATCAGACTAGGGTTTTTTTCTTTTTTTTTGCATGATTTGGGTAAAGAAATGGATTGAGTAGAAGATAAGATGGCCCGGGCTGAGGAGAGTAGTGTTTGCAAGGTATGAATGGGAGAGGGAGGGGTAGACTTAGAGGCTGTGTTAGCCAGGATTTTTTTGGTTGTGAATTAAACACGCACTGCTGTCAGTTGATTCTGACTCATGGAGGCCTCACACATTTGAGCAGAACTGTGCTCCACAGGGTTTTCAAGGCTGGGGACTTTTGGAAGAAGGTCACTAGGCCTTTCTTCTGAGGCACCTCTGAGTGGATTTAAACCTCCAGACTTTCGATTAGCAGCTGAATGCATTAACGTTTGTGCCACCCAGGGTCTCTAGCTTAAGGAAAAGAAGTTGTTTGTTGTCACATAACTAAGGGTTATGCTGACTTCAGGCCTGATTGGATCCAAGGGCTCACATGGTGATTTCTGGACCAGAATTGGCTTCATAGTTTGCAGGACCCATTATAAAATGAAAATGTGGGAACCCTTGTTAGAAAATTATTAAGTATTTCAAAATAATGACAATAAAGCATTAAATCAACTATGGAGCCCTTCTGAGCACAGGGCTCTGTGTTGTGCACATAGGCACACACCTGTGAAGCTGGCCTCGATCAGTATCCCGTCTCTCTCGAGCCCCACCCTGCTGATCTCTGATTGTCTTTATTCTCAATCATACTTTCTCTATGTGACATCAAAATGACACCAACAATCCCAAACCTGCATCATCCTTAGGCCTTATGATCCTGCAGAAAGACAAAGAACTGTGCCTATCTGGGTACCTGTGGTCAGAGTTCCAGGGAGGATGCAGATGGGTGATGGATCACATTCCCTGAACCAATTGCTGTGGTCAGTGTTTTGGAGGACTTTGGTTGTCAGCGTTGTGGTAATGGGGGTGAGTGGGAAGCAGGCCAAGCCCTACTTAAATCTCATGGACTGAGTGAGTGGGCATATTTTATAATGGGAGGGGAAAGAGTGTCAAGCAAGGGATGCTGGATGGACAAAACTGCATGACAGCTACAGTAGGGGAGGCAGGAGACAGGAAAGTAGCTCCACAGCATCGCCCATCCTGTAACCAGAGCTGAATGACAGGACACGGGGGGGAATCAGGGAAGATGTGGTTCCTGCCTTCAGGCAGATTGAAGAGCTAAAGAAAGAAGAGAAAGGATTAGAGGATAAAATCCTAACATGGGATCAGGAAAGATGGGAAGAAAGGAAAGTCCCTTGGGACTTCTGAACTGTAGTGTAGGGTGGATTTCCATGGTTGCCATTCATACTAAAGGATTTGTATCATTTGAGGCCAGACTATAGTCAATTGGGCAAGACTTGAAGCTCACATTGCAAGTTAAGAATTCTCTTACTTTTTGAGGATGAACATCAAGCAGCTTCTCTCCGATTTACTTCCTCTGGGAGATAGAAGGAGCTTTAGAGTCATTTCTCTGCTACTTACTTTGTGATCTTGTGCTAATTATAACCTAATTAAGCCTCAGTTTTGTCATCTATGAAATGAGGGTCTTGATAATTCCCATTAACTTATGGGGACTAGTATGGTGCTTGATATAGAAATCTGAAATAGGTGCTTAGTAAATACAAGCTTTCTTATTACTAGTACTTGTCTATAGGAGCTCTGGTAGCATGGTGGCTAAAGCACTTGACTGCTAACCAGAAGGCTGGCGGTTCAAACCCACCAGCCACTCCTCGGAAGGAAGGTTGGGCAATTCTACTTCTGTAGTGATACTGCCTCGGAAACCCAAGGAGGGGTCGCTATGAGTCGGGGCCGACTCGATGGCACACAACAACAACAACAACAGTACTTGTCTAAGGGGTTTCAGGAGAAGAATGGGCTTATGTGCCATATCCATCCACTGCACATCCCTCCAGAATACCTCTAACCATATTTAAAATGTAGAACTGGACAACTCTTTTGTGGTAGGCAGAATAATGCCTCCCCAAAATATCAAGTCCTATTCCCTGGAACTTCACATGGCACAATCTTTGCAGATGTGATTAAGTTAAGGATCTTCAGATGGAAAGATTTTCTTGGTTTATTCATGGAGGCCCTAAATGCAATCACAAGTGACCTTATAAGAGGGAGAAACAAAGAGACTTGACACATAAGCACAAGAGGAGAAGGCAGTGTGAGGATGAAGGCAGAGGCTGGAGTGCTATCACTAGAATCTGGAAGAGGTGAGGAACAAATTATTCCCTAGGCACCTGGAACCTCCAGAACTGTGAGAGAATAAATTTCTGCTGTTTGAAGCCACCTGTAAAAGAAAAAAAAAACACCAAACTCATTACCATTGAGTCGATTTTGACTCATAGCGACTCCCTTTGGATTTCCAAGGAGGTAAATCTTTATGGAAGTAGATTGTGCAGTCTTCCTTCCACAGAAGGAAAGAATCTTTTGGGTTTGAACTGCCAACATTCTGGTTAGCAGTCAAATGCCTTAGTCACTACGCCACCAGAACTTCTTTAAGCCACCTAGTTTGTGATGATTTCTTATGGCAGCCACAAGAAACTAGTATACCTTTATGATACAAAACCCAAAAAACCTAACTCACTGCTGTCGAGTTGGATCCGACTCATAGTGACCCCTCCTTGGGTTTCCGAGGCAGTATTGCTGTGGAAGTAGATTGCCCAACCTTCCTTCCGAGGAGTGGCTGGTGGGTCTGAACTGCAAGCCTTTTGGTTAGCAGTCAAATGCCTTAGGCACTATGCCACCAGAACTCCCATATGGGCTCTGGTTATTTGTTTCATTTCTTGTGGTTAACACGATAGTACATCTGCCAATGTTTCTTGGCTTAAACTCTGGAGAACCAGGTAAGACTGTTTCAAGATGGCAGGTCATTCCTACTACACTCATCTCATAGAGAACCACAGGAGCCCCAGGGACCATGTTCTATGGAGCCAGCTGTTAAACATGGAGATGATGAACCAGTGGTGCAATTACTGCCCAAGATGATGTGCTCTGTTATGGAGACTCTATAGATTGAGTGGGGGACAGCTGCTTTATAAGTTTTAGAAGAGAAATAACCTATCCAAATAATTCACATTGAATGGAAATTATTGACTGAATGTGAGTAGTAAGCATGGGTGTATTATTCCCTTGATTCTACCATATTTAGAGGTGCAAGTTTCCTCCAAGTTCATCTTGTCCCTGCTGGGTGAGTGGTCCTGACTTTCAACATAGAACTGTGTGACTGCTACAGTGATAGAGTTGTTTGTCTGCCCTTTCTAACAGGTACATACTTATCCTTGTAAGTATATTTTGCTTATGAGAGAAAGCAAAATGACACTTGAGTAGTTATATCTTTTCTTTGTTTTGGGGTGATATTGCATTATAACCCTCAAATGCTAAAACTTCCTTTTTCTTAGTTTTCAGAACAGAAATCAATACTTATGTGTCACCATCTTTTACTTCCAAAATGATAGCACAATTGAGACAATAAGATCATTCCAGAAAGAGAGTGTTTGAGCTTTAAGTGATGACAGGAGCATTGAAACATTGCTATGGCTGGACTCTAGACTGATTCATTTCTCAGAAATCCATGTTAAAAGATAATTTTAAAATGAGAATATAATCACAATTCTCTTACAGATAGAAAATGAACATGTCAGATTTAACTCATTAATTAATAAGGGAGCTAGTAAAATGTTCCTTCAAAGTGATGCTGTAATGAATTTATAAATAGATGCAAGATGAGTTTATTCACAGAAAAATAATTGAATTTTCATTTTTATCATTAAGAATCATTTGCCTCGTTAATCAGTTTTCTACAACTTACTGAGTTGTAGAAATTGCTCAAAGATACAGAGAGGCAGAGATGACCTGGAAGGTTTCCCTGGACTGGAGACTAGAGTAATTTTTTTTTTCAGTTTCAAAAATTTTCACACTTTTCCCTATGCTTTACTCTGACCTCTGGATCAAATTCTCCTTGAAATAGCATTATGGTCATGTGGACAAGGGGAAAACCTTGGGACAGAGTGTGCCAGCCATAGAGGTGTCTCGGGAACAAATCCCTTTCTCCTCTCAGTACCAGGAAATTGCCAGTTGCATAGATTCTCAGGAACCAGTTATAGTGCTGAGTTGTCATCAGGGCAAGGGTGTTTAGTTTTGAGTGGCTGATGATGATGTAGTGGCTAAGAGGGCAAATGAATTCAATCCTGGCTCTGCCGCTTACGGGCTCCATATTCTGTGACTCAGTATTTTCATCGATAAAATGGTGATAATAACGGTACTTACCTCATGGAGCCACCACCTATCTGTTAGTTTATCGCACTATGGTGCCTTGTGTGTAGCTGTGATATTGAAAGTTATGCCACTGGGATTTCAATATCAGCAGGGTCACTCACCCATGGTGGACAGCTTTCAGTGGAGCTTCCAGACTAAGACAGCCCAGGAAGAAAGGCCTGGCAATCTATTTCTGAAAATTAGCCAATAAAAACCCTATAGATCACAAAAGAATATTGTCAACATAGTGCTAGGTGAGTCCCCAAGTTGCAAGGCACTAAAAGTACATGGTGGCCACAACAGTGGATTTGAGCATACCAGTGATTGTGAGGAAGGTGCAAGACTAGACAGCATTTTGTTCTGTTGTACATGGGGTCACCATGAGTCGGAGCTGACTTGTCAGTGACTAACAATGACAGCAACCACCACCACCTCCTAGAGTGGTTAGGCAGATTGAATGAAATAAATATCTATAAAGGAATATATTAGTACCTGGCATTTACCAAGCACTAAGTAAGTATTACCCACTGCCATTGAGTCAATTCCAACTCATAGTGACCCCCACTGGGTTTCGGAGGCTGTAAATCTTTACCACAGTAGATTGCCTCATCTTCCTCCTGCAGTAGCAGCTGGTGGGTTTGAACCACTGACTTTCTGGTTAGCAGCCATTTGCCTTACCCACTATACCATCAGAGCTCCTTAAGTATTAGCTCTTATTATTTTCTAAGCAAGAATAATAATGTGTTAGACTGGGTTCTCTAGAGAAACAAAACCAATAAAGCTAGTATATATAGAGAAAGAAATTTATTTTAGGAAAATGGCTCACACACTTACAGATGCTGGCAAGTCCCAAGTTCTTGGATCAAATGTCAAACTGGAAGCTTTTCCCGACTCACGCAGCTGCAGGGGCTGAGGAGCTCAAGGTTAGCAGGCAGTATACTGCCTGTTGACTCCAACGAATGACGAATCTAAGATCTCCAGGCTGATGGTGGATTGTTTGCTCACAGACAGTTGTAAGCAGTACAACAGAATCCCGATCCACAGAGGAGTGTCTCTTTTCTCAGGATGTGCATAAATGTATTGGAAGCAGTCCACGCCCCTAGGGAAACTCCCTTTCAATAGATTGGCTGCTCAAAACATATACATCTGATCCCATCATTGCAACAACCCACATCACAACAGCTTAAACCACACAGAATTGTGGTCCAGCCAAGTTGACACACAGCTCCAGCTATCACAAATAACAACAAAGTGTAAGTTCTGCATTTTACTATTTTGGAAGCTACTTATTGATCTAATGTTTATTGTGCCCCACCAATTTTCTTTGTACAGTTGATTGAGGTGTCTGGCCGATACACACAATCTCTGTTGTCTATTGGCTATTGTGATGATCTCTGACATTCTGTGAGACTATAATACTTCTAGGGTTCATATTTAATTTTCTAGTTTCAAATTCAAATACTTACATCAGATTACAGGTACGTGTCACTTAACAGCCAAGATGTGTTCTGTGAGACAGTATGTTACGTGATTTGGACATTGTGCAAATACTATATTAAAAGCACAAGCGCTGCTGCTGCTAGAAGGAGAGGAATGGGTAATGTCAGTGGCAGCAAGAGCAGACTGAGAGGAATCTAGTGAGGTGGGAGTGCAGTGTGCCCAGCACCTCCCACTGTTTGGCAGCAGGAGCAGCCTGGGCCTCACAGCCCCCACCACCAAAGCCTTCCTACCCACCAAAGCCTGAGGGCCTTGTCCTTTGCCTTACCTGCTTGTATCCTACTGTGGTCCAGTGCTGCAAGAGTCTGGGTTTGAGGTCTTTAAAACCATTAGGGGAAATAATAAACAAAAAGAGAGCTGCTTTCCCTTAAAAAAAAAAAAAAAGGAAAGAAAAAAACCAACTTTGGGACTATGGATATATTATATGTGGTGAGATGTGTTGTCTGAAGCGACATTAAGCAATGCATACCAGTATATGGAGACAAAGTATAGGGTATTTAAAATATTTTATTTTTTCCCAGTGTGATATTAGTTTCAGTAACTTTGCTATAAAATACTAATTGATGTTGTTGCTATGTGCCCTTGAGTGAGACCTGACTCATAGCTACCCCTCCTTGGGTTTCCAAGGTGGTATCACTACGGAAGTAGATTGCCAAACCAATTCTGTTTTAAAAATTTTACTTAGAAACATGTGGGGTGAGTTTTCCAAAACTTGACTATTAGGTTGGGGTCATATTATTTACTGTTTACTTATCTTGCTTGCATGAAGACTAGTTTTAGGGAATGGCTATAACTAGGTAACCACATTTTAATAACTTAGGATGCTTTTCATATATGTTTCTCAAATACCCTTTTTGATGATTATATTATAAAGTGTTAAATAAATGAATGTGTGTCAGGGAGCGGTCTTTAGATTACCTCATATGATTCACCACACAGCATTACAAGGTAGCTGTGTGGAGAAAATTTATGTTTCATTAGTAATTTTATGACTCAGTTTGGTATTATGATTCTCCCTGTCTGTGCAGCAAATTTTCACTTGGGTAGGAGATAAATTAACTAAGCTTTTTGGTAACACATAAAGGCAGATGTAAAAGTTTTCCATGAAGAAATTACTCACCCCTTTAACTATTTACTACCATCATCTGTCAGTTTTTAGTACTGTGTGGCCTTGTGTGTCAGTATTATGCTGGAACCTATGCCAAAGATACTTCAAACACCAGCAGAGTTACTCATGGTAGATAGGTTTCAGAGCTTCCAGACTAAGATAGACTAGGAAGAAAGGCCTGGTGATCTCCTTCTAAAAATTAGCCAGTGAAAACCCTATGGATTACAACAGAAGATTGTCCTACTTGCTTGCTTTGGATGTATCATCAATAGGGATCAATTGCTGGAGGAAGACTATGTTTAGTGAAGTAGAGGGCCAGCAAGTGTGAGGGAGACCCTTGGTGGGATAGATTGGCACCATAACAGCAGCAGTGGACTTGAACACACTGGCAGTTGTGAAGATGGTATTGTTGTTGTTGTTGTTATGTGCCGTCGAGTTGGACCCAACTCATAGTGACCCCTTCTTGGGTTTCCGAGGCAGTATCACTATGGAAATAGATTGCCCAACTTCTATCTGAGGAGTTAGCAGTCAAGTGTTTTGTTGTACATAATAAGGTCACCATGAATTGGAATAGACTCAATAGCAGCCATCTCTCTCATCCTCTCTCAACCATTTAAGACTGGTGGGTGCTTTCCTTTTTCTAGCAAAGCATGTGGTATTTTTTCCTGGTGGATACTTCATCTGGGTTGAAAGATTGTAATAGCTGTTATGCTGGCTCAAAGTAGAATGCACAGTTAATAAAGATTGCTGTAGCAAAGTTTTGTAGCAAAGTGTGATGAAAAAATTTTGTCTTGAGAAGAAGTAAAGTCCTTATTTTCTTTTGCTTGAGTTTGTTACTCATTTTGCTTTTTTTTTTTAATCTCTTATCACAGAATTTGTTGCTAAAAGTTACAACACAGAAAATATGATGTCATATTGTATTACCCTTTTCTTTTAATATTTGCCCACATAAATAAAGTTACACAGACTTCAAGCCAATACATACTGATAATGGAGTTGAGGTGTCCAGAATTGGATGAATCATAATTTTTGGTTCATTGCACACTGTTATGATTGCAAATAAACTCGTGATTCTAACTACATGAATTTTTTTTTTCTTGAACTGTATTTATAACATATCTTTTTCAGCACATTTTGCAAAATAATGCCACTTGAACTATCTAACATTGGCAGGTTTGGAAAATGTTTTAAAATCACACATGGACTTTCATGATAAAAACATGGGTTTGGAATCAAAGGGTGATATCATTGGCTTCTTTGACTTTTTTCTTCCATTGTTGTACAACTTTGAGGTCATGTGACACACTGATGTCTGGTTAAGTGACAAGGGGTAAGGTGTAGTGATCTGTTTGCAATAGTTCAAGCAAAACATGTTAGTCATCTTCAGTGGGCATCCTCACAACAGGAAGAGGGTGGCTTAGAATTCTATTTGGAAATAATCTGGGCAGTCAGTCATCTAATCCAGCTACTCTCTCCCCATTCCAATCCACAGATCCTCCTGGCACCTCCAACAGAGGACACTTAGCCTATAGTTGAATCCTTCTAGGACAAAAAACTCCCTCCTGCTTGATAAACACTTTTCTTTCATGGACATCTTTAATTGTGAAGAATAAAATTGTTGTTCTTGAGCTTAAAAATATACTTCCCTATAACTTCCACTCATTTGCCTCAGAGTCCTCACACTCCTAAGGAATTTGTTTAAAATTGGTAGAGGTAGGATGATTACATCTTATTGCTGACTCTTGTGTTTTCTCAGGGTTCTTTTCCTTGGTAGCATCTTACAGGGTTTGCTCAGTTTACTGTTTGTGGACTATCAGTTATATGTGAGGCACTTTCCTCGATGTGAGAGTGGAACATGAAGATGAGTTGGTTGCCATCAGAGAGTTTAGCACAGTGGAAATGGATTGGAAAAGTACACAGATTGGTTAAAGAAGGAAAGAAAGTGAGGGCCATTGGGGTTTAAAGGAAAGAGATTGTTATGAACTCTGCTGGGTTATAAAATTTTCAGAGCAGCATTCAGAGAAAATTGAGATGAGTGGGCAGGGTCATTTTACAGACTGAGATTGAGGAAAGACATTCAGGGTAGAAGGACCAGTGTGGACAAAACCTAATGGTGGGAAGCATGAGGATAGGGGGTGCTCCTGTTTGCTCAGCTGATAGGATGCTTGTGGAGGAAGGGAAGGTAATAAGGGTGAAGTGGTAGGATGAGCTCGGAGCTCAAACAGGCTTGATTCCTGGGCTGTTACCATCCAGCAGCACCACCATCCCATTGCCAGAGCATACACCAGGATTTGAATCCTTTTTTTGCCACTGAGCTTCAGCTCCCAATCTGAAAATACAGATTTGTGCCCGTTGTGTGGATTCCAGATTACATACGTGAAAGATCCAGCGCCCTGCCTGGCAGCTTGCAGAGGCTTGATGACCCATAGGTGGTGTTATCATTTCTGAATTTGATAAGCTTTGAGAAGCAGGGTGGTGACAAGAGCATATCCTGCAACGGGGTGCAGGATAATATGTCGTGGAAGACATATATCTTATCACATATGTCTTGTCAGAGGCAGCTTCTTCAGGTAAGAAAGGATGGTGCAAATTATAGTGGGGGATGGAAAAGAGGGGACCTAGACAGTGATGGAGGAGGTAGAATCAATAGGACTAGAAAAAGGTCTAATGCATCGAGCAGGGAAAATGAGGAGAGAGAGGTCACCTTGATTTCTTATAGAGGAAGGAGGGTTAGGAAAAGGTGGTGAGTTCACTGTTGGGCACATGGAGATGGAGGTACTTGTAGGCCCTCCAGGGAGAAGGTGTCCACAGCAGCTGGAATGAGGAGGCTGGGCCTGGGTAGTGAGCTGTGGAAGTGGGAATAGCCAGCATGGGGAGTGTGCCAGAGATACAGGCGGGAGCAGAAAGGGTGTGGTCTTTGATCCCATGCAGTGTGCAGTCCAGTCCTGGCATGGAAAAGGAGCCAGAACAAAAAAGGGACTCATTTAAAAGCAAAGAAAGAAGTGAATTCAAGAAATGGTGAAAGGAAAATTGGCAGAGACAGCCTGACAAATGATTCCTAATACCTTAGAGTTCTCAGGAAAAAAACAAAACAATCTTCACATCATTTTTACACACACAGACACACATGCACATTCACATATACAAGTTAAATCCAAACACCATCTATTATTTAGTCCTGTTAGTTTCCTTAGAAAAACCCTCCAGGAAATCCTCTGCTCCCAGAGAATGTGTCTATAATTAGAAGAGTTTTAAAGAAAGCCTATTGTTAAATTTTAGTTTACCAGGTAACCACTATAGAAATGTAACCCAAACATTGGCTATATTGAGGGGGCAGTGGGAAGAGTGCTGCCTTTTTTGTTCCATTGAAGACCATAGGGTGCAAACATGACCTTGGCTTTGTGAGCACTTCCTCCTGGCATGGGGACTCTAAGGAACCCCAGAGGGCAGTGCTGGAAGCGACTACAGGGACAGCCTGGCCTGACCCCCTGAAACTAAGGCCCAGAGCATTGTGGCTGCCCAGGGTCACACAGCTCATTCATTGCAGGCAGTGCCTGTGGCTCGGTGCTGGGTGTTCTTGCTGCTTGAGGTGACCCATTCGCCCCAGCCAGAATCTCTGTGCTACATTCACAAGTTATGGCCCAGACAAAGTGGACTGTGAATGTGTGTGTGTGCTTGTGTGTAGGGAAGTTATGGGTGACCATCAACCATAGTGCTTTACTATGGGAAAGAGCAAAGGACCCAAAGGACTGTTGTAATGCTGTAGTACTTGTTAGAATAACTTTTTAACAAGTGTCCTACATGATATTGTTGTTGTTAGGTGCCGTGGCATCAGCTCTGACTCATAGTGACCCTGTGTGCAATAGAATGAAACACTGCCCGGTCCTGTGCCAGCCTCACAGTCTGTGCTATATCTGAGTTGATTGTTGCAGCCACTGTGTCAATCCATCTCCTTGAGGGTCTTCCCCTTGGCATAGTGCCTGAGGCATTTGACTGCTAACCAGAAGGCTGGAGGTTCAAACCCTTCCTCCTTGGAAGGAAGGTTGGGCAATCTACTTCCATAGTGATACCACCTCGGAAACCCAAGGAGGGGTTGCTATGACTCGGATCCAACTCGACAGCAGTGTGTTGTGTTGTTTCCACTTTATCAAGCTTGATAACCTTCTCCAGGGAATGGTCCCTTCTGACAACATAACCAAAGTAGGTGAGATGAAGTCTGGCCTTTCCCGCTTCCAGGGAGCATTCTGGCTGCACTTCCTCCAGGACAGATTTGTTCCTTCTTCTGGCAGTCCATGGGACTTCCAGTATTCTTTGCCAACACCACAACTCCAAAGCATCAACTCTTCCTTGGTTTTCCTTATTCATTGTTCACCTTTCACATGCATATGAGATGGCTGAAAATACCATGGCTTGGGTTAGGTGCACCTTAGTCTTCGAAAAGACATCTCTGCTCTTCAGCACTTTAAAGAGGTCTTTGGCAGCGGATTTGCTCAGTGCAGTATGATGTCTGATTTCTTGATAGCTGCTTCCATTGGTGTTGATTGTGGAACCAAGCAATATGAAATCTTTGCAACTTCAATCTTTTCTCCATTTATCATGATGCTGCTTATTGGTCCAGTTGTAAGGATTTTCCTTTTATTGAGGTGTAATCCATACTGCAGACTACAGTCTTCAGTATTCATCAGTTAAGTGCTTCAAGTCATCTACACTTTCACCAAGCAAGGTTGTATCATCTCCATATTGCAGGTTGTTAATGGGTCATCCTCCAGTCCTGATGCCATGTTATTCTTCATATAGTCCATCTTCTTGGATTATTTCTCAGCATAAAGATTGAGGAAGTATGGTGAAAGGATACAACCAGGACACACTCCCTTCCTGATTTTAAACCATGCAGTGTCCCTTTGTTCTATTCGAATGACAGTCTACTGATCTATGTACAGGTTCATTATGAGTACAATTAAGTGTTCTGGAATTCCCATTTTTTCTCAGTGTTACCAATAATTTGTTATGATGCATGCAATCGAATGCTTTTGCATAGTCAATAAAAGACATGTAAGCATCTTTCTGGTATTCTTTGCTTTCAGCCAGGATCCATCTGATATCAGCAATGATATCTCTCATTCCACATCCTCTTCTAAATCCATTGTGGATTTCTGGAAGTTCCCTGCCAATATACTGCTTCAGCCATTTTTGAATTATCTTCAGCAAGATTTTACTTGCGTGTGATGTTAATGATATCATTCAATAATTTCCACATTCTGTGGCATCACCTTTCTTTGGGATGGGTACAAATATGGATCTCTTCCAGTCAGTTGGCCAGGTAGCTGTCTTCCAAATCTCTTGGCATAACTGAGTGAGTGTCTCCAGTGGGGCATCCATTTGTTGAAACATGTAAATGGGTATTCCATCAGTTCCTGGAGCCTTGTTCTTAGTGCAGCTTCGACTTCTTCCTTCAGTACCATTGGTTCTTGATCATATGCCACCTCCTAAAATGGATGAATATCTACCAGTTCTTTTTGGTGCAGTTACTCTGTGTATTCCTTCCATTTTCTTTTGATGTTTCCTGCATCATTCAATATTTGCCAATAGAATCTTTCAATATTGTAACTTGAGGCTTAAATTTTTTCCTCAGTTCTTTCAGCTTGAGAAATGCTAAGCACATTCTTCCCTTTTGGTTTTCTAACTCCAGGTCTTTGCACATTTCATTATAATAATTGGCTTTGTCTGCTCAAGCTGCTCTTTGAAGTCTTCTGTTCAGCTCTTTTATCTTCTCATTTCTTCCATTTGCTTTAGCTACTTTCCATTCAAGAGCTAGTTTCAGAGTCTCTTATGGTATCCGTTGTGGTCTGTTGTTCCTTTTCTGTCTTTTTAATGACGTTTTGTTTCCTTCATGTATGATATTCTTGATGTCATCCCACAATTCATCTGGTTTTAGGTCATTGGTATTCAGTGTGTCAAATATGTTCTTTTCAGTGTGTCAAATATGTTCTTTAGATGTTCTCTAAATTCAGGTGGGATATAAGGTAATGTTTTGGCTCTCGTGGACTTGTTTTAATTGCCTTCAGCTTCAACTTGACCTTGCATATGAGCAACTGATGGTCTGTTCCACAGTTAGCTGCTGGCCTTATTTTGGCAGAAGTTATTGTGCTTCTCCATTGCCTCTTTCCACAGATATATAGTCAATTTGATTCCTGTGTATTTCATCTGGTGAGGTCCACATGTATAGCTGCCATTTATGTTGTTCAAAAAGATATTTGCAATGAATAAGTCCTATCATGTGATCTCCAGCATCATTTCTGTCACCACGGTTGTATTTTCCATACACCGGTGATTGTTCTTTGTTTCCAACTTTTGTATTCCAATTACCAGTGATAATCACATCTTGATTGCATGCTTGGTCAGTTTCAGACTGCAGATGTTGGTAAAAATCTTCAGGTTTCCTCATCTTTGGCTTTGGTGGTTGGTACATAAATTTGAATAGTGGTAGCATTGACTGGTGTTTCTTGTAGGCATATGGATATTATCCTATCACTGACAACATTGTACTTCGGAATAGATCTTGAAACATTCTTTGTGATGATGAATGCCATGCCATTCCTCTTCAATTTCTCATTCCTGGCATAGTAGATCATATAGTTGTCTAATTCAGAATGGCCAAAACTAGTCCCGTTCAGCTCACTAATGCCTAGGATGTTGATCTTTGTGCATTCTGTTTCACTTTTGACAACTTCCAATTTTCCAAGATTCATGCTTTGTACATTCTATGTTCCAGTTACTAATGGGTATTTGTAGCTATTTCTTCCCATTTTGAGTCATGGCCACACATGGAAGTCCTGAAAGCTTCACTCCATCCACATCATTAAGGTTGACTCTACTTTGAGGAAGCAGCTCTTCCCCAGTTGTATTTTGAGTGCTTTCAGACCTGAGAGGCTCATCTTCCAGCAGTGTATTGGACAGTGTTTCAGGGCTATTCATCAAGTTTTCCAGTAATATATCAGACAGTATTTCACTGCTATTCATAAGGTTTTCACTGGCTAATTCTTTTGAGAAGTGGATGGCCCCTTCCTTCTTCTGTCTTAGTCTGGAAGCTCCACTGAAACCTGCCCACCATGGGTGACCCTGCAAGTATTTGAAATACCTGTGCCATAGCCTCCAGCCTCACAGTGACATGCAAGCTACCACAGTATGACAGACTGACAGACAAGTGGTGGGTGTCCTACATAGGAAAGTGCTAATACATGAAGGATAAACTCCTTGTCATCTGAGATCTTTAAGTTGACCTGCTTGAGGTAATAACTAGTGTTCATTGAGCATGGATTGTCTGTGTGTCAGGCTCTGTTCTTCTTTTGTATTTTCTGTAGATGGTCTCATTTCATCTCAGAATGCCTTTTTGAGATGACTGCTGTTATTATACCAGTTTCACAGATGAGGAAACTGAGGTTCCAAGAGGTTAAGTAACTTTCCCAAAGTGACACCACCAGTGAGTGGTAGAACCAGGATTATAGCCATCCATTTTGACCCAGAGCTTGGATTCTTGGTTCTCAAACTTGCTGTACATAAGAATCTCATGAGAAGATATTAAAACTCTCAATCTTCAGATTGTATCCCAAATCAGTTGAATCAGACTCTCTAAAGGTAGGACTCTGACATCAATATATTTTTAAACCTCCTTAGATGATTCCAACACACACAGCAAGTTTGAGAACCACTGAAAACGTGATAGCTGGTTGTGATCTTGTAGGGCCCCAAAACAAAAACAAATCCATTGCCATCGAGTCGATTCTGACTCATAGTGACCCTATAGGATAGAGTAGAACTGCCCCATGGTTTCTAAGGCTGTATATCTTTATTGAAGCAGACTGCTTCACCTTTGTCCCACAGATCAGCTGGTGGGTTTGAACCTCTGAACTGTTGGTTAGCAGCCCAGTGCTTTAACCACAGCACCCCTCTTTACTGTAGGACAGTGCTTCTCAGATGGTCATGTGTATGTGAATTTCCTGGAGTTCTTGTTACAATGCAGATTCTGGTCCAGAGGGACTGGGATGAGGCCTGAGATTCATTTTAACAAGATCACTGGTGGCTTGTGAGAAGCCCTGCCCTAGATAGTGGTTTTCTTCCCAGGCTGCACATTATAATCCAAGAAGTCTATAAAAAGTATCAATGCCTGTTTTCTACCCAAGACCGTTTAAGAAGGAATGTGCTGTGGTGGGGCCTAGGAAGCCAGTTTTGAGTTTCTCAGGTGATTCTAATTGTGCAACCTGTGCTGAGATCCCTGATTTAAGTGTGTTATCTTGTTATGAAAAGCCCTTTGCTCGCATTATCAGAGAAAACTGTGCAAAGGGGTCAGGGCTCCAGGCCAGCCAGGACTGCTCTCTTTTCCTCTTCCCACTCCTCTTCCATCCCCAGATGTGACTTGACATACAGGCTCTGAGAGGGAAGGCTCAGGGACTGACAGAGACAACTCTGACTTAAAAAGAGTAGCAGGAATAAGTCCCCTTTATTTTCAGATAAGGAACCCTGGTGGTGGTGCAGTGGTTAAAATGCCCAGCTGCCAACTGAAAGGGCAGCTAGAACCCACCAGGAGAAAGATGTGGCTGTCTGCTTCTTTGAAGATTTACAACCTTGGAAACCCTATGGGTCAATTCTTCTCTGTCCTAGAGGGTCACTATGAGTCAGAATTGAGCCGACCAAGAGTAATGAGTTTGGTTGGGGTTTTTCAGATAAGGAGTCTCTGGGTGGTGCAAACGATTAAGCATTATTAACCGAAAAGTTGGAGGTTTGCGTTCATCTGGAGGTGCCTCAGAGTAAAGGCCAGGTGATCTACTTCCAAGAGATGAGTTATTGAAAGCCCTACAGAGCACAGTTCTACTGATACATGTGGGTCACCATGACTTGGAACACACCCCACAGCAACATGTTATTTTCAAATAAGAGACAGTGTTGTGGAGTGGTGGGAATTGGAGGAAGGTGGTCTATGATCTGGCTTCAGGCAGCAGTGTGCTCATACTAATTGAGCATAAGAACACACTAATTGAGCATAAGGATCACTTTAACTGTGCAGATTGTCAGGCTCTGCCCCACAGTGTCAGTAGCAGTAGGGCTTAGGAGGTGCCCAGGAATTTGTAATGTTCACAGGCTCTCCAGATGATTCTGATGTTCGGGTCTAGGACCCTCCTCTCAGACAAACACTACTCAAAGACTGTGATCCAGCCAATCATTGGAATTACTTGGAGAAAAAAAAAAATACAGGTCCTAGGCCCAATCTCCATCTCTTCTAATTTAGAACTGATAGGGCCCAGGAGTACTGGTGGTGCTGTGTTTAAGGTACTTGACTACTAACCAAAAGCTTGGTGGTGTGAACACACCAGTTTCTCTGTGGGAGAAAGATAAGGCAGGCAGGCAGCTTCCCTAAAGATGTATAGCCTTGGAAATCCTACAGGGCAGTTCTACTCTGTCCTAATGGGTAGCTATGAAACCCTATGGGGGCTATGAGTTGGAACCTACACCATGGCAAGCACCACCATGACAGTGAGTTTGTTTATTTTATTTTTTTGGTGGAGACTAGGAATGAGAATGTTTAATAAGTAGCCCAGGTTTTTCAAACTGTACTCTCTGATTCCCCCAGAGTAATCATGGGCTCCCAAGAAGGGGAGAAGTAAGAGGAGAACCACGGGAAGGGGACTCAAAACAGTCACCCTTCCTTCTTTCTTTCTTTCTTTATTTAAATTTTATTTATTATATATATATATATATATATATATATATATGTAATTAGCTTCAGTGTAAAAGTGCATTCGAGGGGAAATTCCACTGTTGAGAAAATTTTTGAAAACTAGTCATTGATGAAGGTGCTCTCTGAAGTTGGCAGTGTTCTGTTCTTGAGCCAGTTCTATGCCATGTGAAGTTCTCAGGAGAGCTGCTCTGCCTTGTGACCACCCATCCTTCCCATCTGTCTCTTTGACTTTCAGTCCCATCTGCTGTTACTGTCTGCAATGACTCTACTGCTCTCTTGGCATTACCTCACTCTGCCTTTTGCCCCAAGGGAATACAGCTTACCTTGCAGGTAAGGTGATGACAGCCACTCTAGCAGAATTGCCCTTTGCACAGATCTTAGTCCCTTAAATAGTGACTGTCAAGCACGACCAGACTTTGTGCATCAGGAGCACATGGAGAACTTGTTAAAGCATGGCTTGCTGGGCCCCCACCCCAGAGTTTCTGAGTCAGTATGTTGAGGTTGGACATGAGTACTTGCACTTCTAGTTTGATCCCAGGTGATGCTGATGCTGCTTTAACATTAAATAGTATTGGATACACTTGGAGCCCAAGTTGCCTGCTAGAAATATTTTCTCATTGGTTAGTCTTTCCTTTGATGTTCAAGTGTAGGAGGAGGAGAGGAAATACCTTTCTTTCCTGAAGAATAAAAGGAACTGGAATGAAGAAATTTGTACATTAGGAAGAACTCTATAAATTAGGATTATGGCTCAGTCCTGTTAAGCATTCAGTAGGCTTCACTGGGTGGCTTGTAGCCTAGGAACTGTTTATGACATTGTTTCTGCAGGAAAGTGCATTGTACTGTATGTGCCCCTTTGCCACTCATCACGTGGCCCCTGCCTGCAGGGGTTGTGGCTGTGATAGGGGTCTTGGTCAGATGAGAGTGTGACAGACCATTACTGAGCACTAGCTATCAGGAAGGCAAATGTTTTCCCCTACCTGAAGCAAATAGTACAAAGACAAAAGAGCTAGGGTGGGTGGTGGGAGGGGAAGCACAGGGCATTTTTAGGATAGTGAAACTATTCTGTATGATACTGTAATGGTGGACACGTGACATGCATTTGTCAAAACCTATGGGACTATGTAGCACAGAGTGAGCCCTAATATAATTAGGAATTAATTATAGGAATTAATAATGTATTAGTAATATATTAATGTATCAATATTGGTTTATTAGTTGTAACAAATGACCATAGGAATGCAAGCTCTTAATATTAAGGAGAGCTGGGTGTGTGTGTGTTGGTACTTTCTGCTCAGTTTTTCTGTAAATCTAAAAAACCAAATTCACTGCCATCAAATCTATGCTAACTTACAGCGAGGGCAAGAGGGCAGAGTAGAACTGCCCAGAGGGTTTTCAAGGCTGTAAATCTTCACAGAAGCAGACTACCTCATCTTCTGCGTAGTGGCTGGTGGGGTCAAACCACCGACTTTTTGTTTAGCAGCCAAATGCTTTAACTATTACGCCACCAGAGCTCCTTTGTAAATCTAAAAACAACAACAACAAAAACCCAAAAACTAAAGCAAGTCTAAATTATAAAGTCTATTAGTTTAAAACAACAGCCTCCTGGGAGGGTGGATGCCACAAGGCATATTTTACAGAATAAGTTTAGAGAGAAAAGAACCAAGAAAATAAGGCAGAGAATGTATAACTGAAAAGACAAGTGTCTCACACTCTTGCGTAGAGCTGGGCATGATGTCAAGGCAGAGATGCCTTCCAAGAGGCTGAGCAAACACAGAGTGATGGTCTCTGCTATGTGGCCCAGAGGCTGTCAAAGTTTTGCTCAGGTACTAGATCAGTCACTGTTGTGAAATCTATCGTGAGTCTTCCCCTCCTCAGGTGTTGAATGTTTAGACTGACAAATGACTGTAATTATTGTTACATTAAGAAAAAATGAAACCAAAATTTAATGGAAACAATCAGTCCTAGCGACTGGTACACCATCCGATCTGCAACCTATACAACTATGAGACCGGAAGAACTAGATGGTGCCTGGCTACCACTGTCATCCACTTGGAAGGGATGTAGGAGATCCTTGATAGAGAGGGAGAACAATGTGCAACAAAACTCAAAATCATTTGGAGGCAAAAAAAAAAAAAAAAAAGAAGGTGGGGACCAGGTTTGCTGGTCCAATAGAGCCTGGTGGAACCACTGAGACTATGGCCCCTAGCTGCCCTTCAGGTCTGAAATTGAACCCACACCTGTGGTTTCCAGCCAAACAAAGTACAGGCATGTGAGTTAAACATTTACCTCAAGTAGACACATGCCCTGGAGAGAACAGTCATGGGAGAAGGAAGAGCTGCTTATGCACAGGGAGACAGCTCAGGGCGCAGAAGAGTATGGAGGGATGGACACTGGGAAGAGGTAACTATGGGGAGGAAGTGGGAGGGGAGCTGTTGTATTGTAAATTTTGGTCAATGACATGAGACAAAGTATATGTGAACTGCTGTATGAAAAGTGAATTTACTCTGTAAATCTTCACCCAAATCAAAATAAAATTAAAAAAAGAAAAAATGAGCCTTTGATCTTTTACCTCTGTAGTGGGTCAACTCTGTGGTAGAATATATTTAATTTCAGTATTCACCTGTGCACCTGGGGTGACTCTGCTACTCTTGAACAAATGCAAAGAGTTAGTTAATAAGGCGATTACATGGTGCAGGTGATGGCACAGCTCTGTAGATGGTGAGAAGAAAATGTGTGAGTTCAGTATTCATTGGGGTGGGGTCAGCAAAACCACTTCCTTCTTTTCCATTTGTGAGGATGGGTTCAGGAGCTGTTTGAGAATTAAGATAAATACTTCCAGGTGAGTGTGAACACATGTGCTGATAGGCACTGCTTAGAGAATACCATGGAAAGTTAGGACCAGGCCTCTTCTCCAGAGTGCTCTCTGGTTGGATTTTCTAGTCCTCTGTATCGGGCCGACTCGATGGCACATAACAGCAATAACAAGTATCCTGCCCTGAGTTTCTGGATGGTGTACCAGGTTGCTAACCAAAAGGTTGGTAGTTCAAGAGGTACTTGGTACTACTCAGAGGTACCTTGGAAGAAAGGCATGGTGATCTACCTCTGATTTAACAGCCATTGACAGTCCTATGGAGCACAGTTCTACTCTGACATACATGAAGTCACCATTAGTCAGAATGGACTCAATGGCAACTGGTACTAGTTTTTATCCTGCCCACTGAAGGAAGTACCAGATAATCTAAAACATAAAAAGAAGTTCTGGGCATGACATGGTAGCGTAGTGCCTAAGGTTCTTGACTGCTAACTAGAAGGCTGGTGGTTCAAATCCACCAGCCACTCCTCGGAAGGAAGGTTGGGCAGTCTACTTCTGTAGTGATACTGCCTTGGAAACCCAAGGAGAAGTTGCTATGAGTCGGGTGCGACTCGACGGCACATAATAGCAACAACAACAATTCCTAACACTGTCTCACTTGTACGTCTGCTTGGCAGTGGACTGACCATTTTTGAAACATCAGATTAGATTTTGTCCTTTCCTTCTGGAATAACGCTAGAGAGAAAAAGAAAAGCTAACCATTTTGATGGGCTTGCTGGTTTCCAGACCCTTTACTAGGAGTTTAAGATTGAGATAGATTCTGTTATAATGGAGTCACATCATATATGCTTTTAATGAGCTCAAATTTACTACATGTGCTTGGCAGACGGAGCAAGAGATTGTGTTTAACCACAGAAACAGTGGTCTGTTAAAATGCAGAAGGGCATTTTGAGAGACAATATGCTGGTCTCCAATACTAAGTAGATTTGCAAGAGTAATTTTGACTACAAATGATGTTCATCTTTTGGACATTGACTTTAGAACTCAACTTGCTGCTTCACTCCTCCCCAAAGTTGAGACTTCACTCTATTATCCCCATTTTGTAGATGCTGAAATTGAGGCTTGAAAGGATTAAGTAACTTGCTAGATGTTATGCAGCTATTAAGTAATGGATTTCAGGTTTAAAGCTAGGCATTATGACAACAAAGTGTTTGCTCTTAACCGCTGTTGGGACATACTCATATACTCAGAGGAGTGTGACCAGGTAATGGAAGAAATTGAAACAGTGTCCACACAGTACTAGCTGTAGGAACTAGGGTATATGAAATCAGGAGAAAAGAAGACACAGGCAGGGATGGAAACACTATCTTCAAACACTGTGGGAAGGGGCTAAATGATTGGACATACAGATAAACATTTTAACTCAATATAAGGAAAGATCTATTTAAAGCTAGAGTTCTTCAAAGATGACCTTTTTTTTTTTTTTTTTGGGTCAAGATCCTTATTGGAGGTGCTTGACTTAGGCAGAGAGATCATAGGGGAATTTAATCTTTGGATGAGGTCCTGCTCATTCCAAGAGCCTGTGACTTAAGCTTTGGCTGCAGCTGGTCCAGTTTGTTTGTGCCTGTTCTTATAAGCTTTTTTGAGCTTTATGATAGATAAATTGGTGGCATCACTTTACATGAACACAGGCATTTTATATGATGATTTTAGGTTGTAAAATACTATCCAGTATGGCTAATATCACCAAAGACGAGTATTTTTCCATACCTGGTAACTTGGCCAGAAAATCGTTGGAAAGCTGGCTTTGTATTTGATCATATTCAGTGCTTGAAAATTGCATAGATATGGAGGCCAGTTCTGGGTCTTCTCACGGTTTCACAGCATTCCAGAGGTTATTCATCACATCTATGTTGATTTTTGTTTTGAAAGTTTGACCATAAAATCACAGTTGCAAAAATTAATGCAGGACACTCAGCATGGTAGAATTAGCAGAAGTCCTGGACTGAAGTATGGCAGCCTTTGTTCAGGCTGCCTCAGTTATCTATTCCTGCAGGACAAGTTACCCCAATACTTAGTGGCATAAAACAACAACAGTCACTTCTTTGCTCATGAGTTTTGCAATTTGAGCAAGACTCAGTAAGGATAGTTTGTTTTGCTTCCTGTAGCATCAGCTTGGGCAGCTTGATTAAAGTGGAGGATTTGCTTCCAAGAGGGCTCACTCACATGGCTGGCAGGATGGTGTGAAGTATTGGTTGGGAGATCAGCTGAGGCTGTAGGCTGAGGACCTCAATTCCCTTTTATGTGTGCCTTTCCTTGTGGTTGCTTTGGTGTCTTCATAACATGGGGCTGGGTTCCAAGAGGGTCGATGAGAGTTGCCTGGTTGTCTTAATGCCTGTGTGGGCATGGAGGTCTCATGATGGCATTTCTTTTGCATTTCATTGGTCAAAATAGCCACAGGTCAGCTCAGATTCAAGGGGGAAGGAAAAATAAATGCCACCTTGCGATGAGAGTAGCAAAATGAGCTGATACAGAGGACTAGAATTATCTCGGAGCATCTTTAGGGACTGGCAACCACAAGGAACTGAAATAGTAGATCTTTTCTCCCCTTCCTCATTCTTATGCCACAGATTCTTCTTGCTCCTATTCATGGTATGAACTGGTTATGAGAAATAATGGGAAGAAATATAAGAAAAATATTTAAAAAGTGGGTACTAGTAATGTTGTCATTGTTGTTAGTTGCCCTCAATCATCTCCGACTCATAGTGACCTTATGCACAGCAGAACAAAACACTGCTCAGTCCTGTGCCAGCCTCACAATCCTTGCTATACCTGAGCCTATCATTGCAGCCACTGTGTAAATCCATCTCGTTGAGGGACTTCCCCTTCTTCGTTGACCCTCTACTTTACCAAGCATGTTATCCTTCTCTAGGGAATGTTTCCTCCTGACAACATGACCAAAGTAGGTGAGATGAAGTCTGGCTGTTCTTGCTTCCAAGGAGCATTTCAGCTGCACTTTCTTCCAGAACAGATATCTTAGTCCTTTTAGCAGTTGAGGATATTCTTAGCATTCTTCTCCAGCACCACAACTCAAAAGCATCAACTCTTCTTCGATCTTTCTTATTCATTGTCCAGCTCTCACATGCATAAGAAGTGATTGAAAATACCATGGCTTGGCTTAGGCACATCTTAGTCTTCAAGGAGACATCTTTGCTCTTCATCACTTGAAAGCAGTCTTTTGCAGCAGATTTGCCCAATGCAATACATCGTCTGATGTCTTGACTGATGCTTCCTTTGGTGTTGATTGTAGAACCAAATAATATGAAGTCCTTGACAACATCCGTCTTTTCTCTGTCCATTGTGAAGCTGTTTATTGGACCAGTTGTGATGATTTTTGTTTTCTTTATATTGAGGTGTAATCCATACTGCAGACTGTAGTCTTTAATCTTCATCAGTAAATGCTTGAAGTCATCCTCACTTTCAGCAAGCAAAGTTGTGTCATCTGCATATCATAGGTTGTTAATGAGTCTTCCTCCAATCCTGTTGCCATGTTCTTTATATAGTCCACCTTCTTGGATTATTTGCTCAGCATACAGATTGAATAAATGTGGTGAAAGGATACAACCCTGACACACTCCTTTCCTGATTTTAAACCATGCAGTATTCCCTTGTTCTGTTCAAACTACAGCTTCCTTATCTATGTACAGGTTCCTCATGAGTACAATCAACTGTTTTGGAATTCCCATTCTTCTCAATGATACCCATAATTTGTTACAATCCACACAGTTGAATCCTTTTTCATAGTCAATAAAACCTAAGTAATCATCTTTCAGGTATTCTTTGCTCTCAGCTAAGATCCATCTGACCTTAGCAATGATATCCCTCGTTCCATGTCCTCTTCTGAATCCAGTTTGCATTTCTGGAAGCTGTCAATATACTGCTGCAACTGTTTTTGAATTATCTTCAGTAAGATTTTACTTGAATGTGATAGTAATGATATAGTTTGATAATTTCCACATTCTTTGGGATCACCTTTCTTTGTAATGTGTACAGATATGGATCTCTTCCAGTCAGGTTGTCAGGTAGCTGTCTTCCAAATCTCTTGGCATAGTCGAGTGAGTGCCTCCAGCATGGCAACCGTTTGTTGAAACATCTCCATGGATATTCTGGGAATTCCTGGAGCCTTGTTCTTTGCCAGTTCTTTCAGTGCAGCCTTGACTTCTTCCTTCAATACCATTGGTTCTTGATCATATGCCACCTCTTGAAATGGATGAACATTGACCAATTCTTTTTGTTACAGCGACTCCGTATTCCTTCCACCTTCTTTGATGTTTCTGCAACATTCAGTATTTTGCCCATTTAAAAAACAAAACAAAACAAAACAAACTCACTGCCATCAAATTGATTTCAACTCATAGCAACCCCTCCTTGTGTTTCCGAAGTGGTATCTCTACGGAAGTAGATTGCCCAGTCTTCCTTCTGAGGAGTGGCTGGTGGGTTTGAACCACCAGACTTCTGGTTAGCAGTCAAATGGCTTAGGTATTACACCACTAGAGCTCCTATTTTGCCCATAGACTCTTTCAGTATTGCAACTTGAGGCTTACATTTTTTCTTCAGTTCTTTCAGCTTGAGAAATGCTGAGTGTGTTCTTCCCTTTTGGTTTTCTAACTCCAGGTTTTTGCACATTTCTTTATAATAATTGGGGCTTTGTCTTCTTGAGCTGCTTTGAATTCTGGTAATGCTTTTCAATTCTAGTAATTTCTAGTAATGCTTTTAAATTCTTTAGGGGAAATTACATCTGCTACATAGTGTGTTACATAAATTTCTGTAAGATTCATGATTATGGATACATTTTTTCATACTTTTATTAAAATAGTTACTTCTGTAATTGTTGTGTAAAATATCCTTATTTCTTTTTCCTGAATTAGGTTTTTTTCAGAATTGATTAGCAGAAAATTTAGCAGTTTTATTTTGTAAGAAAGCAGAAATCAGTCAGATTACTATTATAAGTCAGTTTTTCATGGCTTATTCTGAGCAGTTCTCGACAACAAAATACATTATTTGCATTAAATCTTTAAAAACTACTATGCCACTTTAGTTTCTCAGAAAGCAAACAATCAATAATTTGGGGGATGGCAAATCACTTTTTACCATCATCATCCATTTACAAATTTGGTACAATTTTTTTTTTTTTACTTGCAGTTTGTGTGAGATTTTACTGAGCAAATTACTTTTCTGCATTTTGTTTCATGCCTTGAGTTGCAACTCAATATAACAGCACTCTTCCCTTTTCTTCCTGGGTTCCCTGTTTCGATTCATCCTTCTTTACTGCCCCTTCCTGCCTTCTGATCTTTGTTTGTGGGTAAATGCTATCCTTTTGGATCCTGTGTAGTTGATTGTATTGAGAAGTGCATTCCTCCCTGGTTATTTACTAATAGGCTTCTCTCTTGTTTAGCTGAAAGTTGATCCCCCCAGAATGGGTTTAGTTCCAGGTTTGAAGTGTGTTGAAGGGCCACAGTTTCAGGGGTTCCCCCAGTCTTTGTCAGACCAATGTGTCTGCTTTTTTTTTTTTTTTTATGATTTTGAATTTTGTTCTGCATTTTTTTTCCCCTCTCTTTTTGTTCAGGACTTTGTATTGTGCATCCTATCAGAGTGGTTGGTAGTGGTAACCAAGCACCATTTAGTTCTTCTGATCTCAGCGTCGTGAAAGCTGTAATTCATGTGGTTCATTTGTTCTTTGGACTCATAGTTACTTTGAGTCTTTGATTTTCCTCACTCTTCTTTGCTCTCAATGAGGAGAGATGAATAGTTATATCTTAGATGACCAGCTCTCAAGCTTTTAAACCATAGTGTTTTAAACCTTAAGGAAGTAGTTTATTTTAAAGTTGACAACTTCAGCAGAAAGATAATCTGTTAATTTCTGTTGTTAATAATTATATAAATTTCTGTTTGTTAATTAAACATTTTTTCCTACTGAGATCACTAGAGGTTATAGTAGGGATCTTGTTATTGTTGTTAGGTCTGGCAAGTTGGTTCTAACTCATAGTGACCCTGTGTACCATAAAACGAAACACTGCCTAGTCCTGCACCATCCTCACAGTCATTTCTGTGCTTGAGTCCATCATTGTAGCCACTGTGTCAATCCATCTTATTGGAGGTCTTCCCCTTTTTTGCTGATCCTCTGTTTTACCAAGTGTGATATCCTTCTCCAGGGATTGGTCCCTCCTGACAACATGACAAAGTATGGGAGATTGAGTCTCACCATCCTCACTTTTAAAAGGAGCATTCCAGCTGTACTTCCTCCAAGACAGATTTTTTATTCCTCTAGTAGTTCATAATATATTTACTGTTCCTTGCCAACACCACAATTCAAATGAATCAATTCTTCTGTGGTCTTCCTTGTTCATTGTTCAGCTTTCACGCATATATAAGGCTATTGAAATACCATGGTTTAGGGCAGGCACATCTTAGTCTTCAAAGTGACATCTTTCCTCTTTAATACTTTAAAGAGGTCTTTTGCAACAGATTTGTGCAATGCAATGTGTCATTTGATTTCTTTCTTTTTAACTGTTCACTGTGATTTGGGTGAAAGCTTACACAAGAAAATCAGTTTTCTACTCAGCATTCATTCACATTTTATTTCATATCATTGATTGCAACCATACTAACAGTACTCTTCCCATTTCTTTCCTGTATTTCTCATTTCCCTTACTCATTCTTTCCAACTCTTCTTCCTGCCTTCTTAACTTTGCAGCCCATGCTGCCCTTTTGATCTCGAATGGTTGATTATTCTAAGGAGGGTGTACTGTTGTAGAACTTTTGGTCGCCAAGACTGGGCAATCTGCTTCGGTAGAGATACTGTCTTGGAAACCCAAGGAGGGGTCGCTGATTTGGACCCAACTTGACAGCAGTGAGTTTGGTTTGGTTAGTTTTTGTAGACCTATTATTTGACTGAAAATTGAGCTATGGGAGTGAGTTCAGTTCCAGGTTTGTAGGGTGACCAAGGGCTATAATTTGGGGGTCCCACAGCAATCCTGGTCTTTTTTTTTTTTTTAAGATTTTGAGTTTTGTTCCACATTTTTATACCAGTTGATCCAGGACCTTCTAATGGGATCCCATTCAGAGCAGTTGGTAGTGGTAGCCAGATGCCATCTAGTTCTGGTCTCAGGGTCATGTAGGTTAAGGTTCACGTGGTCCGTTAATCCTTTGGACTAATGGTTTCCATATGTCTTTGATTTTCTTCACTGTTCTTTGGGAAGGGAAGGGACCAAGAGTGGCACCTTAGATGGCCACTTGCAAGCTTTTAAGACACAAATCACTACTCACTAAAGTAAGATGTAGAATGTTGGTTTTGTGGACTGTGTTGTGCCGTTTGATCTTGATGTCCCTTGAGACTATGGTTCTGAGTCTGCAGGCCATCCACCTTGCTCTAAGGGTCTTTGGTTATGGCTAAGAAGTTTTCATAATTTCACCCTTGTTTACTTCTGTACACCACTTGTCTTTCAGTTTGTCATGCTGTGGTGGTTTATGTGTTGCTGTGAAGCTGGAAGCTTTGCCTCTGGTATTTGAAGTACCAGCAGAATCACCCATGGTAGACAGGTTTCAGTAGAGCTTCCAGACTAACACTGGGAATAATGATGGGGCCACTGAAAACCTTATGAATAATGTGAAACACGGTCTGATATACTACTGGAAAACGTTATGAATAGCAGTGAAGCATTGTCTGGTAAAGTTCCAGAAGATGAGCTGCTCAGGTTGAGAGGCCCTCAAAACATGACTGGTGAAGAGCTGCCTCTTCAAAATAGAGTCAGCCTTAATGATGTGGATGGAATAAAGCTTTCAGGACCTTTATTTGTTGAAGGGACACAACTCAAAATAGGAAGAATGGCTGCAAATGTTCATTAGTAATCACAACGGGGAATGTATGAAGTATGAATCTGGGAACATTGAAAGTTGTCCAAAATGAAATGAACGCATAAAAGAAGATCTAAGAAGAGTTGATGCCTTTGAATTGTGTTGGCAAAGGATACTGAAAATATACCATGAACAGCCAGATGGTTCTAGTCCCTCCACACCTTTGCCAGCATTTGTTGTTTTCTGTTTTTTTGAACTTTGCTGTTAATTCTGGGATGAAATGATTGAGAGCATTTCTTCATGTGTTTTTTGGCTGCCTAAAAGTCTTCTTTGGTGAAGTGTCTGTTTATGTCCTGTGTCCATTTTTTAATTGGATTGTTTGTCTTTTTGTTGTTGAGGTGTTGAAGTTTTCCATAAATTTTAGAGATTAGCCCCTTTGCCAATATGTCGTTGCCAAAAATTATACTCAGCCTTTGGGTTCTCTTTTTACTCTTTAGTTGAAATCTTTAGATGTGCATAAGTATCTAATTTTTAGGAAGTCCCAGTCCTCTATTTTGTCTTGTGGTGTTTATTCATTTTTAGTTATGTTTAATAGTTTATTTATGCCATATTTTATTGCCCCTAAGTTTGTCTCTGTTTTTTGATGGTCTTTATAGTTTTAGGTTTTACATTCAGGTCTTTGATCCAACTTGAGTTTGCTTTTGTATATATTGTGTGACATGGGTCCTGTTTAATTTTTCTGCAAATGGACATGAAGTTTTGCCAGCACCATTTGTTAAAGAGACTATCTTCTTCCCCATTTATTTCATTTTGGCCTTTGTCAAATATCAGCTGTCCATAAGTGGATGGATTTACATCTGGTTTCTCAGTTCTGTTTCGTTGGTTTGTACCAGTACCAGTTTGTTGTGATTACCATGGCTGCATAGGTTTTGGGATAAGGAAGGGTGGGGCCTCCTATTTTTTTGTTCTTTGCTAGTGCTTTGCCTATTAAAGATTTCTTTCCTTTCCATACGTAGTTGCTAACTAGCTTTTCCATCTCGTAACAATGGAATATGGTTTGGTATTGCATTATATCTATAGATCACTTTGGGTAGTACTGGCATTGTCACCATGTTATTTCTTCCTTTTCACGAGCATGGTATATTCTTCCATATATAAAGATCTCTTTTGGTTTCTTGTATTAGTGTTTTATCCTTTTCTTTTAGGAACTCTGGTGGCACAGTGGTAAAGGCATTTAGGTGCTAACCAAAAGGTCAGTGGTTTGAACTCACCAACCACTCTGTGGTAGAAAGTTGAGGCAGTCTGCTTTTGTAAAGATTTTCAACCTGAAAACCCCATGAGGCAGTTCTACTCTGCCCTGTAGTGTCGCTCTGAGTTGAAGTTGACTCAAGGGTAATGGATTTATTTTTCTTATATTCTTTTTTTTTGGTTTTGAATAGGGTTTTCTCTCTCTGGTTAGATTTATTTTTAAGTACTTCATATTTTGGGTGGTTATGGTAAATGGTATTTTTTTTTTTTTTTTCAGAGTTCTCTTTGTTAGCATAAAGGAATACAGCTCATTTTGCATGTTGATCATGTACCGTGCCACTTTGCTGAAACTTTTAATAAGTTCCAGGAATTTTCTTCCTGAGTCTCTGGGATTTTCTATGTATGGGATCATATCATCTGCAAATAAAGGGTTTTATTTCTTCTTTGCCAATTTGGATGCCTTTTATTTCCCTTTGTTGCCTCATAGCTCTGGCTAGGACTTCCAATACAATATTGAATAGGAGCTCTGGTGGTATAGTGGATAAAGCATTTGCTAACCAGAAGGTCAGTGGTTTAAACCCTCCAGCCGCTCCATGGAAAGAAGATGGGGCAATCTACTTCTCTAAAGATTTATCTATCCAGTATTGAATAGAAATGGTGATAAAAGGCATCCTTGTCTGGTACCTGTTTTTAAGGAAAACACTTTGACTCTTTCTCTATTGAGAATAATGTTGGCTTTTGGTTTTGTATATATGTGCTTAACTATGTTGAGCAATTTCTCTTCTATTCCTATTTTGTTCAGCCTTTTTTTAAAAAAGAAATCAGAAATGGGTGTTGGATACTGTCAAATACCTTTTTTGTATCAATTGGTATGATGATGATGCCATTTTCTTTGTTTTACTTACGTGGTGGATTACATCAATTGTTTTTCTGATGTTGAATTCTCCTTGCATACCCAGTATGAATTTCATTTAGTCATGATTTTTTTTTTTTTTTGATATGTTGTTGGATTCTGTTAGTTAGGATTTTGTTGAGAATTTTTGCATCTGTGTTCAGGAAGGATAGTGGTCTGTAATTTTCTTTTTTAGTGGTGTCTTTGCCTGGCTTTGTTACCAGTGTTGTGATCATTTCATAAAATTTGTTTGGGCGTATTTTGTCCTTTTATGTATTTTGGAGTAGTTTGAGTAAAAGTGGTATCACCTTTTCTCTGAATGTTTGGTAGAATTTTCCAGTGAAGACATCTGGGCTAAAACCTTTTTTTGTTGGTAGGTTTTTTTTTTTAAATAGCCTGCTAATTTTTTTATTTTGTTATGGGTCTGTTCAAATATTCTACCTCAGTATGCATTAGTTTAGGTAGGTACTGTGCTTCTAGAAATCTTTCCATGTCTTTTAGGATTTCACATTTATTGGAGTACAGTTCTTCATGTTGTTGTTGTTGTATGTGCCGTTGAGTCGGACCTGACTCATATCGACCCCTCCTTGGGTTTCCGAGGCAGTATCTCTACGGAAGTAGATTGCCTAACCTTCCTTCCAAAGAGTGGCTGGTGAGTTTGAATTGCCAACCTTCTGGTAAGCAGTCAGGTACCTTAGGCACTACGCTACCAGAGCTCCTACAGTTCTTCCCATTATTATCCTCTTTATTTTAGTTCTTTTTCTGTTGTGACATCACTCATTTCATTTCTTATTCATGTTTTTTGCATCTCTCCTCCTTTTCCTTTGTTAGATTTGCCAGTGGTTTGTTGACTTCACTGATCTTTTTGAAGAGCCAACTATTTCTGAAATATTAGTATCAATCTTCTGAATTTCTATTTGCTGTTTTTGTATGCTTTCTAAGTTTTCATTTATTTTGTCAGTTCTTCTGTTGCTTTCCTAAATTCTTCTAGAATTGTGTCTTGTGGACTTGTTTTAATTTTCCTCAGTTTCAACTAAACTTGCATGGGAACAATTTACAGTCTATTTCATGGTTGGCCTCTGGCCTTGTTCTGACTGATGATACTGAGCTTCTTCGTTGTCTCCTTCCACAAATGTAGTTGATTTGAGTCTGTGTATTCCATCTGGCAGGGTCCACATGTATAGTCATGTGTTTCAGTTTAGTTTTTTTTTTTTTTTTTAAGTATTTACAATGAATAATTCATTGGTTGTGCAAAATCATCTCATGTGACATCCAGTGTCATTTCTATCATCAAGGCCTTATTTTCCAGTAAGCAAAGCTGCTGCTTTGTTTCTAGCTTTCTCATTCCAGTCACTTGTTGTTGTTGTTGTTGTTATGTGCAGTCGAGTCGGCCCCGACTCATAGCGACCCCTCCTTGGGTTTCCGAGGCAGTATCACTACGGAAGTAGGATTGCCCAACCTTCCTTCCGAGGAGTGGCTGGTGGGTTTGAACCGCCAGCCGTCTGGTTAGCAGGCAAGTGTCTTAGCCACTACGCTACCAGAGCTCCTCATTCCAGTCACTAGTAATTATCAATATGTCTTTATTGCATGTTTGATCAATTTCAGATTGCAGAAGTTCATAAAAATCTTCCATTTCTTCATCTTTGGGTTTAATGGTTGGTATGAACATTTGAGTAATTGTAGTATTAATTGGCCTTCCTTGTAGGCATATGGACATTATTCTATCACTGACAGACAGAGTTATAATTCAGCATAGATCTTGCAGTGTTCTTGTTGATGATGAATGCAACACCATTCCTCTTCAATTTGTCTTTCAAAGCATAGTAGACCATGTGATTGTCTGATTCAAAATAGACAATACCAATTTATTTAAGCTCACTAATTCCTAGCATATTGATCTTTGTGCATTCCATTCCAATTTTTATAACTTCTAATTTTTCTAGGGGAGCTCTGGTAGCATAGTGCCTAAGGGACTTGATTGCTAACCAGAAGGCTGGCGGTTCAAACCCACCAGCCACTCCTCGGAAGAAAGATGGGGCAATCTACTTCCGTAGTGATGCTGCCTTGGAAACCCAAGGAGGGATTGCTATGAGTCGGGTCCGACTCGATGGCACATAACAACAACAACAACAACAACAATTTTCCTAGATTAATAGCCTGTACATTTCTATATTCCAGTTATTAATATTTTTTAGCTGATTTTTCTCATATTGAACTGTTACATCAGCAAATGAAGGTCCCAAAAGCTTTGCTCTGTCCAGTTCATTGACTCTGTGGCAGTGAAAATCCATTACATTTTGAAAATATATTCTGCATTTTCCCCCTTCAGTCAAGATTCTTCTATGGAATCTCTGATCAGAATGTTTAGTAATGGTAGCTGGGCACCAGCCAGTTCTTCTGGTCTCGTGGCAAAGCAGCCAATTGTTCATTAATATGAGGCTATTAGCCACATATTCCGTATCTTCCCCCTGTTCCTGACACTCCTTCCTCTGTTGCTCCAGTAAATAGAGACTAATTGTAGTGTCTTGGACGGCCACCTACAAGCTTTTAAGACCCCAGGCACTACATAGTGGAGTAGGAGATAGCACAGAACCAATAATATGCTATTAGGCCAATTAACTGGGATGTCCCATGAAGCCATGACCCTGAAACTACAAAGCACAAAACCAAATCCCATAAGGTGTTTGGTTTAACATAAGCAGCCTCAGAAACTTCTCTTTTTTTGGTCATTGTTATAAATCAGTCACATAACTCCTGCTTATTAAACTTTTTATGGGTGTAAAGGGTGCTCTGGTAACATAATGCCTAAGTCACTTGACTGCTAACCATAAGACTGGCGGTTCAAACCCACCAGCCACTCCTCGGAAGGAAGATTGGGCAATCTACTTCCGTATGATGATACTGCCTCGGAAACCCAAGGAGGGGTCACTATGAGTCAAGTCCGACTTGACGGCACATAACAACAACAACAACATGGGTGTAAAACTTACTTACAACAATTACAGCAATTGGCTGTGCACCTCTACCCTTAATATGGTTTTCCATCACTGTTAACTCCCCTTTCCCCTCTCACTTCTTCCCTTGGTAACCACTGATAAACTTTGTTCTCTATACATTTGCCTTTTCTTTGCTTTTTGTATGAGAGGTCATACCATAGTTATTTTTTCATGATTTACTTATTTAACTAAGCATAATGTCTTCAAGCACCACTCATACTGTAGTATGTACCAAGACTTCATTTTTCCTCCTGAACTGAATAGTATTCCATGCAGGTATGCACCATATTTTATTTATCCATTCATCTGTGAATGGACATTTAGATTGTTTTGGCTCTTGTGAATAGTGTTACAGTGAACATTGATGTACAAGTCTCTGTTTGAGTCTTTGTTTTCAAGTCTTTGGAGTATATACCTAGAAGTAGAATTGCTGGGACATATGGTAGTTCTATTTTTACTTTTTTGAGGAACTGCAGCACTGTTTTTCTCAATGGCTGCATCATTTTACATTTTCACCAGTAACAGGGAATGGTTCCAATTTCCATATATCCTTGCCAACATTTGTTATTTATATATATATATATATTTATTTTTTCACTTTAGCCATCCTAGTGAGTGAAATGGTATCTCATTGTAGTTTTGATTTACATTTCTCTAATGCCTAATGATGTTGCCCATCTTTTCATTTGGTGGCCATTTGAATGCCCTCTTTGGTGAAATATGTGTTCAACTTCTTTGCCCATTTTATGATTGGGTTATTTATCTTTCTGTTGTTAGGTTATCAGAGTTTTATATGTACATTGCTTATTAGATTCTTGTCAGATATATGTTGCCAAAGACATTTTCCCATCAGTAGCTTGTCTTTTCACTTTTTTGGGTGAAGTTCTTTGATAAACAAAAAGATATTTTAAATTCACAATATTTATTGGAATAATTAATCAGAAGGATGTCTGATATGAAAGATATTTAAAACATTTTTAATTTTATCTATTAGTGTTTTGAAAACAGAGATTTGCTTGTTCCTTTCAATTGCCCCCTAATGAGCCCTAGAAGCTCACTGTTCTCTTTTAGTTCCTTTTCCAGAAACCATCATATCACATTTTCACAATAACAGAGCTAGTAGCCAGAGGACAAATAACAGTGTCAGCTCTGCAGTTTCCTTCTAGTTTTCTCTGTCTCCTTAGATGAATAGCCTTGTGTTTTACAGCAAATCTTAAACTGTTGCTCCCTCTTCGGGTATAAGTCTAAGTATCATGGTCTCAGGTAGTAGGGGCTGTGTGCACAGCCTGTATAATGTTTTTGTTATAGAAAGATACTCTGGCTTCCATGATAGTTGCAAGAGTTTTTATTTTAGCAAGGAGAAGCTTTGGCATGGCTTAGATGAGTTTTCCCATCCTTGGTCACATAATACTGCTAATTTACCTTAAACCAAAAAAAGCCAAACTCACTGCTATTGAGTTGATTCATGAGACCCCCATTGGGTTTCCAAGGCTGTAAATCTTTACAAGAGTTGGTTGCTTTATCTTCCTCCCATGGAACAGATGATGGGTTTGAACTGCTGACCTTGTGGTTAGCATCCAAATGTTTTACCCACTACATCCCCAAAAAGAAAAAAAAAAAAACAAAAACCAACTGCCATTGAGTCGATTCCAACTCATAGTGAACTCCATTGGCTTTCCAAGGTGGTAAATCTTTACAGAAGTAGATTATTCCATCTTACTTCCACGGAGCAAACAGTTTGAACCACCAACCTGCTGGTTTACTGTGCCTTAATTTACCTTAAGTAACTACAAAATAAAGTAAAAGGTAGTTTTTAAAGGCTCTGTCTCACCGTCATTCTTTAGAAAATTAGTTGGGAATTAATGAGTCTCGAGCATGACAACAATTACATAGTATTTTATTTTAGTTTAATGATGTTCTCTATCCCTGTTTCTGTCTCAGCTTTATTGTGAATGATTAAGTGTGGGAAAGGAAAAGAAAGTTTCGCTTGTGTTTGATCCAATGTGACAAGCTATTTTAGCCTCATGTAAAATTCCTGTGGTAGAAAGAAAATTCTACCCTAGTTGTAGTGGCTTGCTTCTCAAACGCTTCCTAAAAGGCTATTTTGTTGCCTGGGGGATGAATTTGGTGCATGGGATAATAATAGTAGCTGACATCTGTCTGATGCTGCTCTGAAGCAGGTACCGTTCTAAGTGCTTTACAGATATTAATTCATTAATCTACATTTCAAACCTCTCTTCATCATTCCCATTCTACAGCAAAGAAAACTGAGACACAAACAGGTAATGGAAACATACCCAAGGGCACACAGCTGGTCAGCATCAGAGCTAGGGCTTCAGTGGGACTCACAGCCATTCTACATCACTGTCTCTCTAGTCGAGGGACAATTATGTTTCAGTTGTTCTCCTTTTTATTATAGACTGAGTTTCAGATACTTGATTCTCAAGTTGGAAGTCTTTTTAGTTCTTATAAAGTTGTATTTTCTGCTCCAGTTTTCAAAAAATGCTTTCCTTGTTTAACATTTTTGGTTAATGAAAATAAGTTAGTTTCCCAAACAGATTAAACATGTTGATGATAGTGCTAGACATATGAATAAACCATAGCATGTTAAAAATAAGTTTCAAAATAAAAATAATAGAAATCCCAATATAATACACACACATACACACACACACAAACTCACTACTGTCGAGTCAGATCCAACTCATAGCGACCCCTACCTGGGTTTCCCAGGCAGTATCACTGTGGAAGTAGATTGCCTAGTCTTTCTCCCCAGGAGTGGCTGGTGGGTTTGAACCACCAGCCTTCTGGTTAGCAGTTTTTTTCAATATAGTACAGATACCATAAAGTCTAGTGTATATTACAAAGGAGATCTGGTTTAATGCCTAAGTCATCTGACTGCTAACCAAAAGGTTGGCGGTTCAAACCCACCAGCCACTCCATGGAAGGAAGACCGGGCAATCTACTTCCATAAAGATTTACTGCCTCAGAAGCCCAAAAGGGGTCACTATGAGTTGGAATCGACTCGATAGCATTGAGTTTTTTTTTTTAGTGTATATTACTGTGCCTCACATACTGTTTAGACTGTAGAAATTACATCCTTAAAAAATGTAGTTATGTTTAAACTAGTTCTTAAGTAAATAAACATTTATTTTCAAGAAAAAGTATTGTTGGTTTTTGCTATTTGTAAAAATAGGCCATTTTAGAAACTCTGGCAAATGTTATGTGGTATAGATAAAAAATTAGTAATTTGTAAAATTTCATCACTTATAGGAAAATAATTAATGCAGGAATATAAGTCTATTTCTGTCCAACTTTACTTGGCCATTCATTCTATAATTATTTATTGAATATATTTTATGAGCCAGATGTTCTAGGCACAAGGGAAAAAGTGAACACAATAGCTTCTCTGCTGATGGAACTTACATTTTAGTGGAAGAGCCAAAAGGTGAATAGATATGTATATAATATAATGTCACTAGTGATAAGTTCTTTGGAGGAAAATCAGAGTGAAGAAATAGAGGGTGCTGTTTTAGAGAGGGTATGATATGGATTGTTTCCAAAATACATGTTGGAATCGTAGCATCTGTATCGGTGGATGTGATTCCATTTGGGAATTGGGTTTTCTTTGTTATATTAATGAGGGTATGTTAGTGTAGAATGTGTCTTAAACCTAATCACTTTTGAGATATTAAAAAAAGCAGCATAGCCACAGGGAGAAGCAAGTGCAAATGGGGGAAAGATGAATACCACGTAGGGATTGCCAAGGGACTGAGGACCGCTGGGGTAGAGAAGCTGAGACAAGTTTCTTCCCCCAGAGCCTACGGAGAGAAAACCTTTCCCTAGAGCCAGTGTTCTGAATTCAGACTTCGAGCCTTCTCATATGTGAGAAAATAAATTTCTCTTCTTTAAAATTATACCACTTGTGGTATTTCTGTTACAGCAGTACTAAGGAACTAAGACAGTGTGTCCCAGAGAAGGCTGAGTGATGGGAGGGAGGGAGCCTGTGGATATCTGAGAGAGAACGCCATGTGGAGGAACAGCTAGTACAAGGACCTCTGGGGAAGCAGGTTTGGTGCGCCAGGGAAGCTGTGTGACTGAAGTGCTGGAGTGATGTGGGAGAGGGGATAAAGGCCAAGAGGATTTGGAAACGGGTTAGATGGTGGAGTATGAGAGAAACAGAAGAGTCAAATATGATCACAGATTGGTGAGCCACTTGATGAATGGTGGTGCTTGTTAGATGAAGGCTAGGTAGGATCATGTGGGGGTTGTTGTTTGGGGAGGGGTGTCAAGACATCTTATGTTTGAGAAACTTGTAAGATATCCATGTGGAGGTGTTGATGAAGCAGTTGGACCTAGAAATCTGGAGTTTTCTACCCATTTTTGGTATCTTCTGGTAGAGCAGCACTGGAGAACCAAAACAAGGACAAAACCAGAGATCTAAATTTAGGCAGACTTGATAGAAATCAAAGCCATTGAACTGAATGAGATCACCAGGAGAAGGGGCCAAGGGCCAGACCTGGGAAATTTCAACATTAAGAGGTTGTCCAGGCTACTGAGAATGGGTTGGAGGTGAGATAGGAAAAAGGCTGGCAGGGTGTGATACCTCAGGAGCCAAGTGAAGAAAGTGGTGAGGACGGGGGTCTGGTAAGCTGTGGCAAGTGCTGCTGCTGGGTACAGAAGAGTGGGGACTGAGAATGCTCACTAGATTTGGCAGCCTGGAGATCATTAGTGATGCTGGCAAGATCAGAATTGGTGGAAAGGTAGAGGTGCAAGGTTGATGGGCGTGAGTTCAGGAGTGTGAAGGGCTTTTGTTACCTGGCATTACATCATAAACATTATTCCCTGTCCTTAAGAATCTGTTCTAAATACTGATTTTTGATGATTGTACAACATTTCATGATTTTTATCTAGTCCCTATTTTCTGGGTGGATGTTTATAATTTTACCATTATGTTGATTGTAATACCACATGGACATATTTGAGTATAACATTTCCTAGATGTAGAATGACAGAAACAACAGGCAGGGATGATTTTAGGGCTTCAACCTAAAATAAGGCCAATTGCTTTACGGAATATACCAATATACGCTCCTTTGGGTGGGTAGGAATGGGCTTTTATTGCTGCACATATGTTACTAAATCTCTCTTGTCTCTCTTCCATATATTACTAAATTGACTAGAACATCCACAATAGAGTTAAGTTACAGGGATGATAGTGAGCATCAGTGTTTCGTTCTTGATTTACAGGACCAGCATATTGTACACATATACTTAAGAATATATAATCCCCCCTCCCATTAGACTTGATCTTAGGAAAAGTAATTCCTCAATCAGTAGAACTTACTTTAGTTTTGCTGCTTAATGACTTTGTAGCACTAACACGGTGCCCCACACTCAGGGGCCAGTCCTGTGTGTTACTTCTTTCTTTCAGTTTCTAGGTTTCATTGTAAAGCTCATGGTCTCAGAGAGGTCTTTCCTAACTCCCTGAACCTCACTGGGATCGCCCCATTGTACACTACTCTTCTCTTTCAGAAAGGCTTATAATAATTACTATAATTGCTGTTACTGCCAGTCCTCCCAGCTGGACTGTGAGTTCACAGGGCAGAGATGGTTTAGTGTCTGCAGTTCTAGCCACACAGCCTATGACAGTGCCTGGTGAAAAGCTGAGCGCAAAATTGTCACTCCATATTTTGTTGAATTAGTGACTAAAGTGCAGGACAGACGTGGCTGGTTGCTCAAGCACACCCAGCTGAGAGGGTTCACACTTAGGTCTGTGTGACTGCACAGTCCAGCTCTGTTGCACCCAGGCCTGTCTCCATCAGAAGGTGAGGTTTGACAGGGAGGCTGAGAGTCACATTTTTAGATTTTCTATCTTTACCTGGGTCACAGTTCCTCAAGGAAACAAATCATTTGTGATAATTCCTTGTATCCTTTTTGGTCCTATGAAGATAATAATTCACAAGTATTTGTTGATTGCCCACTTAGGGGCCCCTCATTTCTTCTTCCTTTAATTGTAAGAATATCTTTTATCGTTACAATACAGAATCAAAAGGGATGCCGTCAAGTTGACTTCAACTCATAGGCCCCCATGGGTGTCAGAGTAGAACCGGCACTGTGGGGTTTTCGTGGCTGGTTTTTCAGAAGTAGAGCACCAGGCCTTTCCTCCCAGGGGCCTCTGCATGCACTTGAACCTTTTGGTTAGCAGCTGAGTGCATTAACTGTTTCTACTACTCAGGGATTCCACTGTAATGCATAATTACATGGTAATTTTTTTTTTCTATATTTATCAATTTTCCATACTGGACTCTTGACTCCTTGAGATCAGGAGACTTGTTTCCTTCGTTTGTTTATCCACAGTTCTTGGTACATTGCCCAGTATATAAGGGGTGAGGTGGGGCTCAGAAATGGTTGAACAAATGAATGAATAAACTCAGTATGGATATGATCAAAACAAGTTTAAAGAATAATTATTTAGAAATATATTGTCTTGTTTCCAATGCTCTGTAAAGATGTCAGTCATAACAGTATAAGTGCATAACAATTTATTGTGTGGAAAACCTCTTTGTCAAAAAATTGTATTTATCACACATAGCTACTAGCATTAATGTACAAAATGAATTATACTATTATTAGACTTGGGAGCTCTGGTAGCATAGTGCCTAAGGCACTTGACTGCTAACCAGAAGGCTGGCGGTTCAAACCCACTAGCCACTCCTTGGAAGAAAGGTTGGGCAATCTACTTCCATAATGATACTGCCTCAGCAACCCAAGGAGGGGTCTCTATGAGTCGGGGTAACAACAGCAACAATTATTAGACTTAGAGAAGGTGCTGAATGAATGAGTGAATGAACAACAGAAATGCACTGTCTTTTTAATTACACTGATATTATCAATATTTTCTACACCTGTGGACTCACTTTATAATTCTAATTTTGAATGACTGTATAATACCATGTTTAACTCAACCTTTGGATTCTTTTGAATTTTTCATTGGCATGAATAATGCTCCTATGGACAGCAGGACATACTTACACACATAGCTTTTTATTCTTTTGGATGATTTTCTTAGGATAAATTTCCAGAAGGGAGGCTATTGAAGCATTTGAAACATACTGTTGAACTGCTTTCCCAAAGGCTTGTATCATTTTACTAACACTTTTCCAGTACTTCCTTAGTATTAATATTTTATAATTTTTAAAATTAAGTTGGAGTAACGAGGTATCTCCTTGTTTTAGTTTGCTTTTCTTTTGATGACTTTATTAATTTGGACATTTCCCCACAAGTTTGTTTAGTAATTATATTTTCTTTTGTCTTAGTTGCCTGTTTCTCCCCTCTTTTCAGTTTATCTACTTTGTATTAATTTTTAAAAATAACTTTTATGAATTTTTTTTTCATATACTAAATGTTAACCCCTCTTAGTAATCACTGAGGGGTTCACATCTAGTATTTTTTTTCTAGTTCATTTTTTCCCCTTCTTACTTTTGCTATTTTTAATTACATGCTACATGTAATAATAGTCTATACTGTGTATCTTTGCTTTCTGTTTTTCATCAAGCTTCTGTGACCCTTATAAAACTTCATAAAATAAACTTTATAAAAGGCAATAACAAGACCAGAAACAGAATCCAGATAAACTATTTTTGTTTCATTATATAATTTATGATTTAATTATACTGTACTCCATAAGTGGTTTTACACTTATTGATGGCATAAAGAGGAGTGTGTTTGGCCCCAGCTGGCTACTACCTATTCTAAATTAAATCATGCCTAAATGCTGTGCTTAGGCATAGAGAAGAACCTCAAACTTCCAGAACCCAGCTTCTGAGGAAGTAGGCAAATGGGGGACAAGTACTGATATGTTGTTGTTGTTGTTGTTATGTGCTGTCGAATCAGAACTGACTCATAGCGACCCCTCCTTGAGTTTCTGAGGCAGTATCACTACGGAAGTAGATAGCCCAACCTTCCGTCTGAGGAGTGGCTGGTAGGTTTGAACCGCCAGCCTTCTGCTTAACAGTCTAGTGCCTTAGGCACTATGCTACCAGAGCTCCTAAGTATTGATATAAAGGCATTAAACTTCCCAATAAAGCCATGAAGCTCAGCACACAACCTTTGTAACTTGTATTCCATATCATTTGTATTATGCTCAACTGTACAGTTATCTGCTTGGTTGAATTGCCACTTGAGAGTTGACTGGAAGAAGCAAACTGGGTTGGAAAGGGTGGTATAGAGAGCCTATGCTGCTTGACAGTCTGGCTTGGAGGGAGGAGAGAGAACAATAAAATGTGTGCACATGTGCACACACTCACCCTTACACTCTTGAAACATTTCATGTGGATTCTCATAACAATCAGAAACCTATTTACTCAAAAACTCACTGCCCTTGAGTCGCTTCTGACTCAGTGACTCCTCCTTGGGTTTGAGGCAAGGTTTCCGAGGCAGTGTTTCTACGGAAGTAGCACAGTCTTTAAGAGTTACTAAAAGTATTGGTGACTGATGGGGCGTGGTTCACTCATCTAGAAGAGTTCTTTGTGTGGAATCCTTCATTATTCCATAAGGCTGAATAGAAAATGCATAGGGATGCTGTGCTAATTTTTTTTTTTGTTTTTTTGTCTTCAGGGATTTTGGAGGAAGCTGACCCAGAGACATTTGCAACGAAAGTACAGCATTTATTTGGGTTTGGTACAAGGAGCACACAGAGTCAGAGTAGACTAAAATGTGTGACCTCATGCTATGTTTCTTGTGATCTGATTCCACTTAGTGTTACTGAATAACTTCAAAGGGCAGCTGGGAATTACTGTGAAGACACACACAGCAAAGTAATTTCTCACCTGCTGTCTCTGATCACAGAAGACACACTTAGACTCACATTTCTCCCCAGGACACATGCAGTAGACATGCTGCAACTTGTTTGGAGAGAAAGCCAAAGGGCAGAGTCACACTGTTTGCCTGCACTGTGTGGGCTGGGATAGTTTTAAATATAACTTAGGGTACTTTTTTAGCATTAAAAGCAATAGAGACATGGGTTGCTTCCTAAAAATACATTTACTGAACTTCTAAAGAACATTGGGATCAGCTTGTCAAACTAGCCTATTGCTATGCAGTCGAATTCCAACTCATAGGGACCCTATGTGACAGAGTAGAACTGCCCAATAGGGTTTTCAAGGCTATAATCTTTATGGAAAGGAGCACTAGTGGCACAGTGGTTAAGTGCTCTATTGCTAGCCAAAAAAATCTGCAGTTTGAACTCACCAGCTGCTCCACAGAAGAAAGCTGTAGCAATCTGCTTCCATAAAGATTCCAGCCATCTAGCCATGGAAATTTTATGGGACACTGTCTGCTTTGTCCTATAGGGTAGCTATGAGTTGGAATCAACTCGACGGCAGTGGATTTGGTTTACACTTTACGTAAGCAGAGTGCCACATCTTTCTTCTGTGGAGTGGATGGTGCTGATTGTCTTAACCACTGTACCACCAGAGTGCCTTGTCAAACTAGAGTAAGATTCAAATATGGAAGAAATCTGAGAGTGTTTTACTGTTGGGGGCAAAAATTGGGAGTTTTTTCAAATTTGACAATTTGAAATGGTGGAAGTATTTTCAGAAGACCCTAGGTTGGAGGATAATTTTGGTGACTGATCTGCTCTTCAAGGTCTTCCTGTAGGTCTGCTTTCTTTAAACCCAGCCTTTACAAATTGCCGTTGTGGCATTTTCCACCGGTTTTGCCTGATCCTAGCCCCAGTTATCATTCCTTCACCCTGTGATCAAAGAATGAATTTTAAGTATTTTCAGTTCTCAATTGCCTTTTGTTAGAATATTAAAACCAAAATTTCATTTTGGAAAATTATAAAATGTACAGAAAAACTAGAAAGGTTACAATAGTAAACAGCTGTGTATCTGCTGCTCACAATTTATAGTCTCAGCTGGTTTTTGTATTTGCTTCCATCTTTCTTTTATTTTTGTTGTTGTTAGGTGCCATTGAGTTGGTTCCAACTCGTAGCTACCCTGTGTACAACAGGGAGAAATACTGTCTGGTCCTGCACCAGCCACAGAGTCATTGCTCTGCTTGCACCTATTATCGCAGCCACTGTGTCAACCCATCTTGCTGAGGGTCTTCCTCTTTTTTGCTGACTCTCTTTTGTACCAAGCATGGTATCCTTCTCCAGAGACTGGTCCCTCTTGACAATATGACCAAAGTATATGAGACAAAGTCTGGCCATTCTTGCTTCTAAGGAGCATTCTGTCTGTATGTCATCCAAGACAGATGTTTGTTTTTCTGTCTGTCTGTGGTATACCCAGTATTTGCCAAAACTATAATTTATATGCTCTCTTCCTTTGGTCTTCCTTGTGCATTGCCCAGCTTACATGTACTCATATGTGGTAATTGAAAATACCATGGCTTGGGTATTAGTCTTTAAAGTGACTTCTTTGCTTTTTAACAGTTTAAAGAAGTCTTTTGCAGAAGATTTGCCCAGTGCAGTACTTTGTTTGATTTATTACCTGCTGCTTCCATAGGCGTTGATAGTGGATCCAAGTAAAATTAAATTCTTGACAACTTCAGTCTTTTTTCTGTTTATTATGATATTACAGCTTGCAGGTGCTGGGTAGTTGTTCTTTGCCTGCCGCCATGGAGTTTCACCCTATGCTTGTGCAGCTGTCAAACACTCAGGGGACCACTATGGGGAGCTGTGTTTGTGTGCAAGTCTATCTTCTCCAGTTCTCTGCTCTGCTCTGCACTGACTAAGCTTCCTCAGCCTCACCTCTCTTCAGTTCAGCTAAACTGTTGTAGTGGCTGGTTCTTCTCCCTGTACTGTGGTCTGGAAAGTACTTCCTGCATAATGTGAGGGTGATCACAGGTTCACCTTCTTTGTTTTGCTTCTATTGGGCATCACAGTCCTACTTCACTGGCTATCCAGAGTCTGAAACAGTTGTTTTATACCTTCCATGTAGTTTTCTAGGAGTTTATGGCAAGAAGGCTTATTTGATAATAGTTACTCCTTTACAGCTAGTGTTGAGATAGTTTTTTTTTTTTAACTTGGAACAATATTTTATCATTGCTTTGTTTTTGAAATGGAGAGAGTAGTTTAGAGGGTATGTCACTGTGGAGTGGCTGGTAGGTTTGAACCACCAACCTTCTGGTTAGCAGTCAGATGCCTTAGGCAGTGCACCACTAGAGCTCCCGCTTTCTTGAGCAGAAGTCCTTTATTAGATTATCTACTTAATGGATTGTTGTGTTTCCCCACCCCTTTCTACTTCATTGACATAACTGAGTATCTCTCAGGAACTTTCCTTCCTCCTTCCCTCCTTCCTTCCTCTTTGGCTCTCCCCCTCCCTCTCTCACCTGAGCTTTTTAGGATAATTCCCTTAACCTACTTTTGAATTCAATGTTTAGTACTTTGTGACAGCTCCTACCAGTCCCTTGTGATACTCTCTTCTGTTTGTTCTTGACTAGTTTGCTCAAGCTTGTCACTACCCTCCAGAGTTCTTCTAAAACACATTGGATCTAGGCTTTGGAGACTGTGTAACTATAACTATAATATAGTGTACAAATAGTACTACAGACCTCACAAACTGGCAAAGTGTATTTGAATATTGATTTTGATGAAAAACATCTGCTTTGAAGGATTGGCAACTGAATAACATGTAAACCAAGTCTGGAGGTGTAGATGGTATTCTGTAATAGACTAAGAGGGCGCTGATAGCCTTCCTTTACCAAAACCAACCCTCAACTGTCATCAACTTG